>NC_136795.1:19912519-19920019 GCF_951216825.1 Electrona antarctica | reverse complement strand
TCTCAGACTGACTTTCAAATAGTTTGATGTTTTTCTCTCAATCATCCATTTCTTTCTCTCTCTCTCTCTCTCTCTCTCTCTCTCTCTCTCTCTCTCTCTCTCTCTCTCTATCAATCAATCTTCCCTCTCCCCAGTTATATTTTCAGCATGAGACATCTCTTCCTTATCCTGTCCTGGGTAGTGGCTTCTCACAGGGCAGCTGCAGACTGTAAATCAATAGAGGCTTATGTCTGACTAGTGTGATCTGGTTTGTGCCATGGGGTGGGATGGGAGGGGACCGGGAGCGGAGGGGAGGGGGTTGTATATTGTAAACAAAAGCTTTATGGCCGTGCCACATTACAGATTAGCTATTGATCCTTCTCTTCGATCTCCCTCTGCCTCTGTCTGACTTTATTTCATCTTTGTCACATTTCCCCCCATTCTGGCGTCCCACTAATTTGTCACTGAGACAGATGGAAAGAAAGACAGGCGGAAGGTGACAACATTTTATTACGGCTCCCATCAGCTGAACACAGGCGAGACACGTACGCTATAGGTATGACAGTCAGCTCTGTGGACATGTCAGACAGACAGACAGACAGACAGACAGACAGACAGACAGACAGACAGACAGACAGACAGACGAGACAGAGAAAGAACACAGTGCTGTCCGTGTGACCTGTAGACAATCGCATGCCAAAAATATCCTATCTACAAGCTCCCAAGGCGTCGTGACTCGTGGCTATCCCCTGTGGACAGTCCGCCACGGACAGTCTGACAGCTGCCTTCCCTGTGCATAAACAGGTAGACGGACAGGCAGACAGACAGACAGAGAGTCAGGCAAATTGACAGACTGCACACCGCTGTCCCACATGAGCTAACGAAGCCATCTGCCCAATCTCCAGCAGGCACCCTCCTCTCCCCTCGTCTCATCTCCTCTCCTTTCCAGCAGGCAGGCTGATAAGGACGGAGGGCGGTAAGTGGAATTGACCAATTGACTGTGTGCAGGGGTTACCGCCTGTCCAGGCAGCTCAGGCAGGGTGATTACACCGCTATAGAACAAGGTATCAAACATCACTGGACACGAGGGTTAAGTCTTCCCATCCAATCACTCCCTCTGAAAGGTGTCCACTTCAGCTGAAAGGGAAGACGGGAGTATTTATCTTACTGTGGGAGAGAGTTTACACTGTGGAGCTATACACACACTTTGACCACCTGTTCTCTGATCAAACAGGACCACTTGTACCATACAGTGTACGTATAATGTGCACACACACTCACCAACAGATGTCTAACGCGTCACACCCCGAGTGTCGTCGACGCATTGTGAGCTTCTAGATTTATGAACATTTGATACAAATCTTGAACATTTTTGCCTATAATGACACACCCAAAATAGGGGTCCCAGATTGAAAGTGTGTAAAGTGATGTTATGGTTGAACCAGGCATGATACACTTCCAAATACTGTCAATCCTCCTCTTTATACAGTAGCTTCTGAGCACCAATATTATGGAACAGTGTTGATTTTGAGAGCAGATTTTGATTTAGTTTTAGACATACATAGTCTTTTGAGTAAAAATTTAGTTTTAGTCCTATTTTAGTCATCATGTATTACTTTTAGTCTAGTTTTAGTCAACTAAATCTACAGTTGATTTTGTTGACTAAAATGTATGTTGGCGGCCTTGATGGCATCTTAATGCCTGATGTTACACTTGGTTGCATGCTGAAAATAGCAGATCTACAAGTGCACACCGTGTTGCAGCACGACACGTTGTGAGCTTGTAGATCTGCTATTTTCAGCATGCAACCAAACATAAAATGACTTGTCTTTAGTTTCTACTGGATCTTTCTCCACTAGTCCCTCCCTAAAATGTAGTCTAGTTTAAATTTTTTATGAAAATGTCAATATATATAGTTTTAGTTTTAGTCACCATAGCTTTGTTTTTCTTTAGTCGTTCTTTAGTTTTCGAATCGAACCAGAAGTGGCAATTCCATTCAGTGTACATTTTTGGTGGCTTTAAGAGCTAGTGGAGAACACCTCACACTTTCACTGTGAAAGCATCCTGTGGGTATGACAGATGACAAATACAGTGCAGACACTCACTCAGACTCACACTAGTCGCGAGTCGCTAGTCAAAATGGCTCAACTAATCGTACTTACTGTTCATCTGCGAACACGGAAAAGATGTTCTGTTCGAAGCATTTAGGCAAAATATGTGCCAGAACCAGCCAAACGCGCCGGCATGAGGGAAAAAGTGAGGGGACATTGGTGAAGGGACGGACGGGGACGGGACGGGGACTGTGGTGGATTTAGCAGACAGTTTCTGAAACGATTATATTTGCAATGCTCAGGGTTGCCCTTGTCAGTGTTTGCCAGAGGAAAACCAACGCTGCAACCGAATGACTGCTATGTCCCAAAGTTTGAGAGGTATTGCTACATGCTGATAGCTTCAGCAAGTTCAGCAGCATTCTGTGCATGGTGAAACGAGCACAGGAGATTTTGCTTCTCCCAGCATATATGTGCCAAATAAAGTGCAATGCCTTTTATGCTTAGCTGGTTCACCCTATCACTTTAGTTGTCCTCGCCACTACTGCTGAATGGGGAAATCTTTCTTAAAATGTGAAGTGATTAAAGCCTGATATATTCTCAAGCAAAAACAAAGAATGATTAAGTGCTGACAGCGAGTATAGCACAGGCTATTAGTTAAGATGCTGTCCCTATAGATTCCAGGAGGTGTATGTGTTTCCAGGGCCTGGAAACACATTACACCTAGTTCCTGGCCAAGAATCCAATCCCACTGATGTTAGCCTTATGCTTTCCTATAGCTCCGTAAGGGTGTGGTTGCACCACTCAAAAATACTGCCCCAGCCCTTTAACCACACTAGCGCCCCTAATCTAGGTATGTCACATTTGTGTCTATGTGTCTGATAGTGTTGCATGTGTCGGTCATGAACGAACGGGTCAAATGAACCAGATCTTTTTGGTTAACAAAATTAACTAGATCAGGCTGTTCAGATGCAAATGCGAGGCAGTGAGAGACTGTTCACCGCTCCTCTTTCCTCATTCAGCACGAGCTGGAGGGCGGGGCCGGGCTCTCCCGACTCCCACAACACAGAAACAGCTAGCAGAGGAGAAGGGGGTGGTGACTGAGAATGAAGGAAAAGGACCAGTCCGCCAGCCAAACTAACTGTGAAGTAATGTGATTGAATGTGATATACCTCCGATATCCGACTTCATGGGTCTGACCGAGTATAATGTCTGTATGACTACTTGCAACACATGCGGTGCAAGACAACAACGTCATGATTAGAGTTTACCGTTTAGAAACAGCTATTCAACAATAAAACCAAATAAGAGTGACTGGAACATGCTGAAATGTAAAAGTGTCTGTGACATTGTTATAATGCTTGTATATATTCACACCTGCAGAAATGTAATGTCTACATTGTGTTGCTGTGGTGTATGCTGTGGACAGTACCTGTCACTCACCTGGCTGCTCCTCCCTGTCAATCAACTGAGGCCATGTCCCAGCTGTAGTTCATTCATGATTAGGGTCTAGACAGAGTATGAAGAGAGAGTGTTTGCCAGCACCCAGTAGATCTCCATCACCCCAGCAGACAACACCACCATGATGTGATTGATTCTTACGTTTTTCCCTTCTTCTTTTTAGTTATGATGGGCTGGTCGTAAGTGTTATTTTGGCGTTTGTTCTTTTTGGTTAGTTTTGCTTTCTTGTTTGTTTTGGTAGTTTATGGGGGGGGCTGTTAACTTCGACGGGCATATAGTGCGTGGCTCACCAGACTCCCCTCTTTTTTTGTTTTGGCCAGCCGATCCTTTGTTTTGTGTAGGCCTTTAGTTAGGTCATAGACTCATAGTTCTGTGTTTTTACATTTTGTTCCTCTCTTTTATTGTTTGCCAAAAGATAATGAAGTGTGATTCTGAAGTTAAAATAAAAGTTCATTGTATTTTTGACTTGGCTTTTGTCCTATTATGGTATGGTCCTTCGTGTTCGAGCCAATTTTAAAGGGCCATAACAGACATCCAAAAAGGGGGTTATCAGGCATTTAAATCTGTGCATAATATCCTATTTTTGTTTTACCAACATTGTTCATGTGGAATAGTTTGTTTATGCTTTATTCATTGAAATCGCGGGTCTGCCACAACGCAACAGTTACACGTCAACTCGGTTTCATTTTAAGTAAGATATTCAATAGAAATTCATAATTTCTTAATGCCATATATAGCCATTACGAGTGCAAATTATATCCGATGCTAACTGCTAGCCTAGTAGGTAGTAGCGAGTGAGATTGACAATCCCATCCCTCCCAGGGCCAGGGCCAGCAACAACAACCCCATAGCCTGAAATGATGGTCGGCCTGGCTCGGCCAATAGATTTCAAGGTACATCATATGGCGTTCCCCTGTTGAGTCTGGAACGTGAATGACGTGACTCGAGTGACACTGCTGACTGGGTCTGTGCAGGGGGTGATCCCTCGCTTTCGGGAGTAGGCTACTGAACGACCAAAATGAACGGATCTTTTTACAGAACGACCCTGAATGATTCGGTTCATTGAACGATAGTTCCTGTCAAGCACGGTTCAACATTTTGTTTAACTTCGACAGGGCGTCAACGGGGAATAGGTGTGACGTTGATCCCAACAGACATTTCACTTGTAGGTTATTTCAGTCAGCAAACCACTCCAACATGAGTCAACCAAATTACACACCAGAAAACTGGCACTGCCTACAACCCGCGACATATTTGCGGGTGGGGCAGAAATGTCACCTGGAGTGGCATTATTGAATTTACTTATAGCAAAATGACCAGTGACCACTGTGTGAATATGGTGAACATGTGTGGTGTTTGTATCGGCTTGCCCCTACTTCAGCTAAGAACTGTGGCAAACTGTTAATTTCATAGGCCTACAGTTTTTCCCTCAGGAGTAAGTCAAAGAAAAGTTTGACATGATTACCAAGTAATCTCCCACTATTAAATTGAGCTGAAATGAAGCCCTGTTTACTCTGGTGCTCCCCCCCCTCCCCCGTGTGTTCAAGCACATAGAGTGGGGGAATTGCATTTTGATAGACTGCTGTTTTAAATTTAATTTGCTCTTGCCAATTTATTTTTTTCTTTTTCTTTTTTTTTCTTTTTACCTCTGTACAGCAGGTGGGATTGTTTCATTATTTTCCTTGTATATTACATTGGGATTTAGTTTATTATACATTTTTAAGCCGATTGGTGGACTTTAAATGCATACAGTGGATGTTTTCAGGTAAATTACATTTACTCTTAACCTTTTGTTAGTGACTAGAATTAGAGTTACGTTGCAGCGCAATATGGGAATAAATAATGCGCGGAAGAACTTGGCATCCGACTGCGCATTTTGTGGCGATGAGAGGTGGTGTTTGTGCATGTGTGTGGCGTCCAACTATTTGTGGCATCCAACTATTCGTGTTGTGGCGCTGAGATGTAGTGTGTGCATGTGAGTGGGTGGCTTGCCTATCACAGCTGTGTTTTGCTGCGTGGGGATGGGCATGTGAGCGGGCTAGCCAATAAGGGCCGTGTTGCGTGTGGACAATTGTGTAGGTTAGTGTGTGTGGTGTAGCCGAATTGGGTGGTGAGAACATGAGGGGGATGTTGAACAGCAATCGGTGACCCCTACATTAAGCTGTGTCCTTCCCAACATGCAGTGCGGGGGCTAATGCGGGGCTAGGTGTGTGTTTGGGGTAAATGTATTAAATGTGGGTATTACACGCAAGTCACATTTGTGCGGGATCGGAGGGTGTTTTTCTGCGATGTCCCGGGAGGCTGGCCGTGCTCCGTGGCGTGTGATCGTGTCCATGGAAGTCAGCAGCAGTGATGCTAAACAGCAATGCTGGCCCGAGCTAATGTGACGCGCAGGTTTTCAATTGTTAAGAGATAATGGCCATCTGTGTGCAGCCTAAATACTGGTTTCTCTTTTTTCAGCTCTGTAGTTGTTGAGCACTATTGTTTTGTTTTTCAGTTTGCAAATACATTTTAAAATGTGGCTTCACAGTTGTGTCGTTTTTGACAGGACGTCATGGACCCCTGTGATGCCCATTGGGAGTTGAGTTCCCTTCTTTGTTTTGGAGTGGCTCATTTATTGGAGGATATGGACAACTCGTATGGGCATCACTACTGCCAATTATTTGACCCCTTTTTTATAAAGAAATTTAGTCATGCTAATTAATTCCTCCCACTGCTTGCCACTGGTGTTGTACATACCCTACTGGCTCACCTGCCAGTGAGGAGTCCCCACCGGGAGGATGTACTGTACTGTAGCTCCGTCGTCATTCAACATTCCCACTGACAGGTGCCGCCTCAGCCCATAGCAGCAGTATGTGCAGTGACACAGATTGCCCTCTCCTCCCTCAACTGTGTTCGTATAGATGCTCGACAAGCCGAACACACTGTGGTGGATTCAAACCAGTCTGAGTGGTGGGTAGGTATTTTATCCCTGTGCCACCAATTCAAAGGTGGGTGCAGAGGTCTGCTGGTGCTGGCCCTGGGACAGTGCAGCCTCCACCCTCCACCCTCCCAGTGAAGGGGACGTATTTACAGGAAAGCAACGACATGCATGCATACACCCATAGGATCGTACTAGACACGGGGGCAGGTCCAGCTGATAAACATGCTCCCAAGGCTTCACGTACAGTATAGACCAGCTGGTGCTCTGGGAGACCAGCATCAGCAGGATGACACTCTAGCTGCAAATCCTAGCTGCCATACATGCTCTGTCAGGCCGTGTTATGAGATAGAGAGAAGAGATCCTCCCCTGATGGATTACCTTATTTCAGCTCCACCCGGCCGGCTCTCCCACAGGGCCGGGGCCCGGGGGTGAAGGCTTTCTCCAGTACAGGCTTCACTTGATCAGACTGCCCTGAAGAGGAGATTCACTTTTGGGTTTGAAAAGATCACAGTCAAGGTCAAGGCCAAAAGTACTCTCAAGTAGGTAATCACTCTAAAGTGGAAAGGACCTCTAATGTATCTTGACAGTTGCATTGGCAGACGTATGCACTACTGGGTGCAATTGTAGGAGTTTAGCAGCACAGAGAGAGACAGCACAGAACATACCTGACCGTGTTGGCAGACACATGTAGATCGCTGTCATCTGCAAAGGTCAGAAATATTTAATTTAATTAAAATGTTCTTGATTTTATTTTCATTATTATGCCAATCCACCCCCCCCCCCTCCCCCACGTCACTAAAGTGGCAGAGCAATTATTCAAAAACAGTTCACAAAAATATTCCAGAGAAGAGGAATATTGTGCAAACAATGATTCAGAACAATGTGTCCCAACTCACCCTAAAATGCACTCGTACATTTAAAAAAACAAAAAAGGCCTCCAAAAACATTACATTGTTGACATGCACTGGTATCGTTGATGAAACACCCAAACCCTCCAAAACGTGTTATTATTTTGTAGACGATGATTCAACAGCTTTATATGACAGTGTATTTGTCAGTGGAGATACTGTATTGTCTTTCTCATAGTAG
>NC_136795.1:19765019-19910019 GCF_951216825.1 Electrona antarctica | reverse complement strand
TATATAATACGGACATTTCATGATTCATGGACATTTCAAAGGACAGCATGATTGACTAATAACAAGGACATTCATATTTCATGTTTAATTCATTGTGTTAAAAAAGATATAGTTTGTTTTGTGTTTTTCAGTTTTTCACGTTGTCTTGGGGAAAAAACCTCGAGATATCAGTTGGAGCGTTTGTTATTCTGCTGGATAGGAGCGGTTATACATATGATATCTGCATATGAATCTATATGATTGATTTTGTGCTCATTAAAAGTTACGGAATAGGCCTACTGTATAATCTGAATTATGCCCCCCTTCCCCATGGTCTCATCACAGGAGACTCTAAATTTAGTTCAGCAGATTGCTGCAGAAAAGCTGTGGAAGCTGTGACTTCCTGAACGGATCGGTTATCTCAGAAATCCAAGTGCAGAGGGTAGGCGGGTGACATCACCATCATCATACCCAGAAGTTACGCGGGAACACCTACTGATGTGGCCAAAAAAAACAACTAATTTGTGGCCTTGAAGTTGACAGCCCATACATGCAAACAGAAAAGTCCTATCTGATTTCATTAAACAACGTTAAACGGCGTTAAACTCACTTTGCCACTCACTTTATGCATGCGGCCTTGGGCATACCTTCTATTGACAAGGACCTCTGGTCTTTTATGGAATATCTTTTAACACAGTGGAAACTGACGCACATCACGATCACGAACATAACAAACACTCTTCAGTCAGGAGGACGCTTGCAGATGCCATTTCTACACACGCAATCATGAAGTCCATTTTATTTACCAATTTACCAATTTAAAAACATCTGATCAATTATATTAAATATTAAATTAAAATATAACAAAAACAGAATTATATAGAAGTGTAAGTGGTTAGTTATGTCATACGCAAATGGACGCCCAATGCATGCACTCTGATGCCTCTCCTCTTCCACCTCTCTCTCTCACAGTGTCACAGCATTCTGTATTTAAGTCCGACATCATTTTGTAGTCCTACGTTACGTCCGGGTCCAAGTGGGTGTGCACTGTGCACCCCGTCCAAGTGGCAACAGCTCCCGTCCGCATCTCATTGTAAATAGAATATTTAAACGCGTGAATCTTTTCACGATGCCGTTATTTTTCAGAAAGGAATTGAGGGTTAAAGTGTCCATGACAAAGAAAATATATGATGTGGAGAAAATAAAGACTATTATTATCATTATTATTGAAGCAGTCCATTTGCTCAGTATAATATTTCGGGGGCATATTTAGAATGTGTGCAGGGTTGAGTATGTTGAATCTAGTTTGCATTAATGAGTATTTAGTTGACACAATGAAATAAAATGGCGATAGTATTCAGTGTGGGGCAGACGGCCTGTCACAGCCAGATTTGGGAGACCAGTAGCTTTGTTGTTGCAAGGAAAGCGGTAAAATTAGACTTTCGTGGTTGTTTTCGTCTCAGATTTTGTCCGACGGAGGGATACAGTATAACTCTATGGGGAGTCGGGACACAAAAGCGACACAAAAGTGGGACCCGGAAGTATCTCTGGAGGGGGCGCTCACGTCACGGCTAAAATACTGAATAACTTCAGCACACAGCAATTACCCCGAGCCACGTATTCATAACTTAGGCGCCCGGTGCACGCCCATGCTCAATGATCCCATGATCAAATAACCAAAGTCATAATTCCATCTCGCACCTGCTTCCATTGCATGGGTCACAGATGAGAGATATTGCTCAGGTGGAACGGGACTCGGAGAGCCTCATCTCGTCTCATTTCGTAGACGGGGCCAGGCAGGCTCGCTCCAAGTCTTTCCCCTCGCTCTCCACTTTCAATACCACGTCTCTCTTATTCTGTCCCCTCAGCAATCTCCCCTCTGCTCTCCTTTTTGTCCCTCCCTTGTGTCCTCACCTACAGGTGGGGAGGGGACACAAATCCTGTCTGTCCATGCAGTTCTGTAACTGGGTAGGATGCCTATAGACTCCCCTATACGCATGGACCGACCGACCAACTAAGCTCACAATGTGTCGCATTGCAACAGGTTTTGATCTTGTAGATCTGCTATTTTCACAACATTAAAATGTTGTAAAAATAATTATAAAAAAGGAACGGTTTTGCAGATTTCCACCCAATAAGCCTATCTCACAGAATTTCCCCGCCCCCCTTAATACGCCCCCTTTCGGGGTTAGTGGTGATAGCGTGACGTCACTCCATAGACGCTTCATGTTAACAGAGGTAATTTAAGAAGTCTACAACTTTTGTTTTCTCAAGGTAAGGTTTGTTCTATCTGTTCGAGCTGATTTACCATATTGTTTGCTTCATAATAATATTGGTCTGTCACATTTTTACATTAGAAAATGTACTTAGATTCTCCAGAGAAAAAAACGTGTAAATGCTCATGTTAAAGTCACCACTATTTACCGGAAGTGGGCGTGAAAAACGGGCTGTGAGATAGGCCTATTTATGATTTGTCTTGTTTGTCATAATTTCAGCACATGGACCCCATGCGTCCCTTTTCTGTGCATGTGACAATCATTTGTTGTGATGCGTTGTGAGCTTGTGCTATGTTGACTCCTGGAGTCCTGGGGTACACCGGTCATCTAGGGTTTTAAGCAGCCTAGTGAGCATCATTGTGTCATTTTTTCTTCACTGAGACATTGTTAAGCTGGGAGGTCAGTCAGCACATGGGAGACACAGAGGAGGAGATTTGTGGTGGGATTTAATCCTAAATCCAGTTGGATTCTGTGGACGTTAACGGCTGCACCATCAGCATTTCTGTGCTAGTGAATGTTTTGTTGATCCATTAAAAAGCCGTCCACACCTCCATCCGTCTGCCGTTGTTGATTTCTGCCGCTGTGGTGGCAGAATGACAAACCGGTGTCACCTGGAGTTCCTCGACTCAATTTGCCCCGACTGACTTTGATTAACAAAGTTTAGCCACCGATGAAGCTTCTCCCATATCATTAGTTCACACCTGTGTCAAGCAGTCTGATGTCAAAAGGCTGCTGGATCCACATTAAAAGGAATGGCTCTCTTCATAACATAGCCTTACTGTATGCCATCACACATCTAAAACATTTAAGGTCCTTAGCCATTACACACTTTCATGTGATTAATGCAAAAATATATTTTTGGCGAAGTTGTTTCCCCTAAGAATAACGACATCGACCTGTACGAGGCACCGACTATTATTTGATGAGAACTGATGCGTTTTCAGGTCATTTCTTCGTAATGTTTCCTGTGTGAAAAGACCTTTAATCCAAATCACAATAGATTTATGGACACACACATAGAGAAAGAGATCCAGCCGTGACACAAGTAGGAAAAGGATGTCACAGCGTACACTGCAGTAATCCTAGGGTTTGTATACACGGCTAGTGATGCATTACTTGAGTGAAATCTTGAGTGATCATCTTTTTATTGTGAATGTGTCAAGCCTCAGGTCACGCTCTGGTGACGCCGCCTCTTCTAGACAGTTGGGTTTTTTTGGGGGGAGGGATGATGAAAACAAGAAGAAGAAGAAAAAGAAGACGGGGCCCACTGTGGCTGCCACATGACGTCACTGCTGAAAGCAAACATTAAAAGTCTAGTGCCATGTGAAAAACATGTTTGACACGTTTAAAGGTTTCAGAGCACTTGTTTGAGCCAGAAATCCCTAGACGACAGAAAATCTACTGAATGTTAAAAGTTATTTTTTATTCTTTTCATGTTTCTTTGTGCACTTCCACAAATCATTATTATTATTATTATTATTATTATTATGATGCTGCTTCTGTATGAATGGTTATATAGCTGTGATAAGATTGTGTTGTCTTTTCATGATCGGATGCATGTCACCCTGTGTGTCTCGCACGCACGCACACACGCGCACACACACACACACACACACACACACACACACACACACACACACACACACACACACACACACACACACACACACACACACACACACACACACACACACACACACATACACACACACACACACACAGCTGTCCATGGCACCATAGCTGCTTCTCCGTTGTTCTTATTGGAGAAGTCAACAGCTGTTCGCAGAGAGTGCCATCTATCCTCCTCTCTGTGTCTCGCTCTGTCACTCTCCCTCTCTCCTCTGTCATTCTTTGAAATGAGCATGAAGGTGTTCCATTTCATTTAGTGGGTAAACATCTAAAAAAGAAAATCTGACTCTAAACACATAAACACAGGACATAATGTGTGCTTGTAGATCTGTAGATCTTTGTTGTTGTTGCTGCTGCATGCCATCAAACGCAAGCAAGCATAAGTCAGGCAACACTGTGTCCTGCGTAGGGTACTTATTGATTTGCAGCCATCCGCTGTTTTACAGTGAATACCGTCCAAGAACAACTTCACATGTCAGCATAGCAGGGTCATGTTACAGTAAAGGGCATGACACCCCCGGCTCCCCTTCTCTTTAACATAACTCACTTCCCTGCGACAGTGCTTCTCAAACGTTTGAATTTCACAGACCCTGGTTTGGCATGCACTAGGCCGCCCACAGGCACCGGAAATCAGAGAATGGCCTGCAAGGGACCACCTTAAATATCAATAATTTAGACGGGGAGCCCCTGGACTCCTGGTGGTCCCTGGACCACAGCCCTATACGACACTGGCTGTCGCTCCATGCGTCCTACACTCATCTCCCTCTGCTACACAAGCAATTTTCAAGCAATTCCGTGCAGGTGATAATTTTTCAAAGTGTTTTAGTTTGGAACTATCTAGCTGTCATGGACTGTACTCATTGTACTGTGTACCTTTATTGTGTAGTTATGTTCCTATAGTGTTTCCTGTCTGCTCTAATTGTTGCTACCTGTCCTGTCTCACCTACCCTGATTGCTAACTTGAGTGGGCCTGTGTCATGTTCGGTTCCAGCCAATCGTGTTGATTGTATAGTTTTGGTGCACCTGTGTCTATTTAGGCGCCTGACACACCTGAGACAGCTGTCTCCTCAGTGTCTCCTGTCTCTTCTGTGTCGCAAGCTCGCAATTAATTAATTAATTGCTCCCTGGCTGTCTTTTGCCCCCCCCCCCCCCCCCCCCCCCATGGAACAAGGTTGTCTCGTCAAACCACGTGACTCCCATTGGAAATTAATTGCGAGGAGACAGTGTGTCAGGCTTTAGGCGCCGTTCACACCTGAGAGACAGCCTATCGGGTTGCAACTCGAACGGGGCTGAGTAGGCTCAATCGAACTTTGCAACGTTCGACATGGCAACTCAGTGGCGTGTCGATTCCTTAAATCACGCATGCCCGGTCTATAGTGTTGGTTGTTTAATCAGCACTGGGACAGCTCCTCTGTCACTGTACAGTGTAATACAGTGATTGCCACTGCAGGTCACATTTACTATGAAAACGTACATTCCCCGTCAGTCAGTCAGTTCGTTAGTTAGTTAGTTAGTCACCCCCAGGAATGACCATAGGGTCATGCCTCGTGACATCATCAGGGATGGAGATCCCTGATACCAATATTGGCCAACAACTCTACAAATACATCTGACCTCAAACCCTTAGATCTCCATATGGAGCTGACCTGTTCTGACATTCCATATGTTGATCCTTCCCCATCCATCCTTCCACTTCGATGTCTCCCTTTTGACTGAACTAGAGTTCTCAACAGGCCTGAAAATTATGGCCCAGCCCTACCTGGACCCTCATCAAACCCTGTACACTCAAGACACTGCCACCCTTAGATCTCCATATATGGAGCTGACCTGTTCTGACATTCCATATGTTGATCTGACCTCATCAAACCCTGTACATGCAAGACACGCTCCATATATGGCCAGTACAGAATTCATTCCATATGTTGATCTGACCCCCCCATGCCACCCAGCAGTCTGCTGTCACCCAGGCGGATGCATGCACGCGACCTCGCCCTTTACTTTGGCGTCTTACTGATATACTGTACTGTGGTTGTCCTGCCCATGTGTGAAACAAGATCAAAGGGATGGATTTGCTGGGATTGGGATCCATGGCTCTGCTTTTGATATGTATAGTGTATGTAGTTGTTGATGACTTGCATTATTGACCATATACATATAGGACCATACCAATGGAAAATATAGCTGCAAGCAGCGATAAAGCGGGACCAAGATAGAAGAAGAACAATGCGCAATAAGAACAACATGCACAAATGAGACTGACGAGCTGAGTTGTTGGTACCGGGATTTGAACTCGCAACTTTGTGGACCGAAGGCGGGAGCTCTACTGACTGACCTACACAGAGACAATCAGTGACTACATTGTAAACAGTAAAACCATTCAGTGATTTGGTAACAAGAAGGTGTGTCCTCATTTTGGGCATGTCTTTCCATTACTACAGTGTGTTTTCACGCACAGTTAAAGTGTGTGTGTGTGTGTGTGTGTGTGTGTGTGTGTGTGTGTGTGTGTGTGTGTGTGTGTGTGTGTGTGTGTGTGTGTGTGTGTGTGTGTGTGTGTGTGTGTGTGTGTGTGTGTGTGTGTGTGTGTGTGCGTGGCATGCGTGTGGCATGCGTGGCTGCATGCGTGTGTGTGCGTGCGTGGCATGCGTGGCTGCATGTGTGTGTGTGTGTGTGTGCGTGGCATGCGTGTGGCATGCGTGGCTGCATGCGTGTGTGTGTGCGCGTGCGTGTGTGGCATGCGTGGCTGTGTGTGTGTGTGTGTGTGTGTGTGTGCGTGCGTGCGTGCGTGCGTGCGTGTGTGGCTGCATGCGTGTGTGTGTTAGGCAGACAATCGTTCATAACCATGGATTTGGATTGAAGATCATCTCTTTAGTTTTTGTGGTGTTTAACATAAGGTGGCTATTATCACACCAGTCTTTAAAGTTATTGATCTCACTGATATAGCCCACAGGGCGTTCAACAATATGTACAAATAAGACTGACAAGCTGAGTTGTCAGTAGCTGGATTTGAACACACAACCTTGCGGTCCAAGGGCAAGAGCTCGACTGACTGAGCTACACGGAGACAATCAGTTACTCCATTGTTAACAGGAAAATCATTCAGTGTTAGTTCAGCATAAGTACTCAAACTTTAGTGTGTGTGTGTGTGTGTGTGTGTGTGTGTGTGTGTGTGTGCGTGCGCGCGCAATTTTCATTGGCTCATAAAAACTTAATTTTTTCACTTAGAAAAAATGTGCTACGATTATTTGTCCGTATAGGTCCAAAGTTCATGTGTAGAAGTTTTCGTGCATTTTGAGCAAAGATTCTGGGAGGAGTTACATTTGAACTGTTTTTCATATAATTCAAAATGGCGGGTGATCTAAAGGTCAGAGGTCAAAAGTCAGAACACGAAAGTTGTTCGGCATGAGGAGACACATATGTGTATCAAAGTGTCATTGCCAACGGTCAAACAGTTCATGAGATATGCACGTTCAAAGTTTGCAAGTTTGCAAGTTTTGCATCAATTGAGTGCTATAGCGCCACCATTTGGCCAATTATGATGGGCTTCGCATAGTCACCGTTTGGCATGGTCCTCTATCATGTTGACAAGTTTTGCGAAAACCGACTGCACGGTTCAGTCAGAACAGCTATTTTTGGCGGAAGGAGAAGGAGAAGAAGTACTGATCATATAATTCAAAATGGCGGGTGATCTAAAGGTCAGAGTGATGCATATAAATTTAGGATAAGGGAAGGATTGAAGACCAATCAATCATCTGGACTCTGGAGGAGTACCGTGGAGGAGAATTTGTAAGAAT
This sequence comes from Electrona antarctica, assembly GCF_951216825.1. Classification (NCBI taxonomy): domain Eukaryota; kingdom Metazoa; phylum Chordata; class Actinopteri; order Myctophiformes; family Myctophidae; genus Electrona; species Electrona antarctica. The sequence goes on along the minus strand of NC_136795.1, from coordinate 19,902,344 downwards.
GTAATAGAGTACAAATACTCAAGAAGTCAGAATTAAGGACTGTAAACCTTTTAAACAAGTGAATATTAACTTTATCTTTACTGTTATAATGTTCAACTGTAACTCTATAGTAATACCTTTTAAGGATAAATACTTTAGAGGAAAACTATAATACTAAAAGGAAAGAATAGGCAGAGTAGAAGTATCAGTATACCAGAATACCTTAGAATGAGTTTGACACCAGACACGGAAGAAAGAAGTCCACACCAGAGCTATGGGGATTTTCCATTTGATATATATCACCAATCACATCGGGAGAGAAATGGCAGGTCCGTACAGCGTTAAAACGATCTCTCCCTGACACATCATCAGTGACAACATTTTATACTACATAAGTCATAACATCCTTTTCACATGGGGAAGTAATGCATTAGGAGTTCAGAGGGTAACCAAAAAGTGAATTATGGCGACACCTATTGCCGGGAGGTTCACTTGGGACAGTACAACTGACGTGGCAAATCACACTTCCGGTAAAATCCCGGAAGAGTGACCGAAGGGAATTGTAGTTCTTTAAGTAAATGTAGTTCACAGCCCAAGTTACTGACAACCAGCTAACGTAACTAGGAGACCATTTGTCTGCTCTAGCACCGTACCAAGGCCGAATAACATGTTTTTCACCAGAGGGGCAGATAATGCAAGACGTCCAACAGGAGAAAACAATCTTTTATCTTACTCGCTGACTGGGGGAGAGTGAGATTTAATACTATCTGTTTTACGCTGGGGCAGAAATGATATGTAAACTCAGTGGGATACAGGGCATGAAAAATACATAGTTATTGAGAACATGGAAACTACCATCCACCAAAAATAACAGATCTACAGATCTAATAACTCAAAATTATCCATCAACTCCATCGCTTTTTGTGGATGAAGTGTCATGTGATCAATAATCAATAATCAATCTTCAGGGAATTAAATTAAATATAATAAGGGTCAATTGGGAGATGAGAAATAAATTAACTCTATACTAAGGATCAGGAGGGGAACAAAATGGTAACAGGAACAATGAAAAATAAAAAATAGTTTGACTTACGACCAGGCAAGAAATCACTCATTATTTAGATGGTACCGTGGCAGAGAGACAGAATGACTTTTCTCTCTCGAGGTCTTCGATCTTCGGGGTTCCCGAGGAACCCAGCAAACGGTGCAGCGTTCCTACGCCGACGTTTAGTGTCAGAGTTTGACAATGTTCTTTAGGGCAGATCTTCGGGGTCCCCGAGGAACCCAGCATCGTTGCAGCACGCCGATGCGCCGTCGAAAGTGTCATTTGACAACAAAGTTATTTTTAGCAGCGCAGATACTGCGATAGTTCTTCTTCGCTCGTAGTCGGAGCCGAATCTTCGCCCCGTCCCCAGGATGGGTGACATAACAGGTGACCCACAGGTGACAATATCAGCCTATACTTTCTCATTGACAGATACACTCGATCTCTGTCATTCAAACGGGAGAAAACGGCCGGAGATGCACCTAACAGTTCTTATACCAAGCAGAGCTTGGAAAGGGGGACAGGGTAATCGATGGTGTTATGTTTGTTGCGCTCCTGCGCCGATCGTAGCAGCTTCCGGGTGAGTCAAATTAGTACCATAAAGGCCAAATATAGAATCAAGTCTATTCAGGGGAGGATATATGCCTAGTCAAGCCAAACTCATGGTGATGAAAACAAAATAATAAAATTAAATGGAAGGGGAAGGTGTCCCTATTCTAAATATCTCAATGTAAGGTCAAGGGGTGGTTCGGGGATAATAAAGGTTAAATGTTTACAATGGAGGGATATTCCAAATTCAGAGGTAAAATATGAATCAAATCTAAAATAATAAAAATATAATGAGAGGGATAATGAATCATAATGGAATGGAATTTAGATTGTCCAAAGATGGGATAATTCAGTTAAAAAAATCTATATAATGGGGAAGATGGAGATCCTTTTTTTATAACGAATGGAAAATAGTTTTAATAAAAATAAAAGAAAATAGTCAATTAAGTCAAATTGTCACCTGTCTATACGTCAGGATAAGCGAGCAATCAGTCAGTGTCAGGTAGCTATCAGTCTCCTACTGTCAAATGCAGAGGGAATAGTAGTCTATGTACCGGTAGTCAAGTCCAAAAATAAATGAATAAATGTATGGAAATAATAACGAACATGGTCTGTTTGTCAGTCAAAATAAAATAAGTAAAAATGACAAATAAATCAAATTAAAATAATAAAAAATAATCTAATATTAATTAATTGAGGGGAGAAGGGATGATCAAATTAATCCTAATATTAGGTAGGGAGGGGTAACAGTGTTTTAGCAAAATACAGCGTTTTAGCAAAGAAAAACATGGATAAAAACATAAAACAATAATGTGTATGGTGAAACATGAGTGGAATTATAATGTGTTCCCGATGGGAAATCTATGGGCAAATTAAGGCCTAATCATAATGATAAAAGGGCAGTCACTGTTCTGGGGGTTTGGGCCTAATACTAATGATTCAGACGGTTCTCAGTGGGTCGGGGTCTAATGATACTGATTCAGACGGTTCTGAGTGGGTCGGGGTCAAGGGTCAAACCTTATAAACAAAGGGAAAGGAATCTCGAGGTCCACAACACATGTCCATTCACTCCATCGCTTTTGTGGGTCTCTAGATTCCTCTGTCCTGACTCGGGTTTGTTCCTGACCACGAAACCACCAGAGATCCGTATCTGTGAGATAAAACAGAAAGACAAAAAACAAACTGGTGAACGAAATGAAACAATAATAATTATAAACAATTCATCAACAGGGTAAACATCAACAGGGTAAGTTTTTAAATGAAAATGACTGTTCTACCAACCGCGCATGTACACAGCTTAATGGTGAAGGGAGGGCGTGTAGGTAGACAGGGTATGGTTTAAAAAAAATGAAAAATAAAAATAATAATAAAATATTAATATTTGTACTTCTTCTGACCGTTCTTACAGTACGTATTTACACATTTATATGGAGGGAGGGTACTTAGAGAGACAGACGTTCTCACAGCACGCATTTACACATTTATATGGAGGGAGAGTACTTAGAGATAAGTCAAGGAGAGAGAGAGAGAGAGAGACCCAGCGTTCTACGTACGCATTTACACAGTTGTAAAATGGAGGGAGGATACGCAGAGAGACAGAGTTCTCTAGCGCATGCATTTCACATTTATATGGAGGGAGGTTACGTAGAGACAGGTATCTCAAAAAGAAAAAGAGATAGAGACTCAGCATTCGACGTATGTATGTGCACCTTAAAGAAAAGGGCAGGGAGAATCCGTAAAAAGATATCTCAAATAGAAAAAAGTATATAGACGAAGATTGCCCAAAATGGGGCGAAGATTCGTTTACATGTTATGCATAGGATGGGATGTCTTCTGTGCGCCAAATATGCGCAGTGAATACAGACAACTTGTGTCCCGTATATCACTCTGGGATCAGTAAATACAGACAACTGGTGTCTGTATTACTCTGGAAGTAACTCTGGGATCAGTAAATACAGGCAACCTGTGTCTGTATAACTCTGGAAGTAACTATGGGATCTAAGACACACTTCTTTTGCATTCCGGTAGGCTAGTACACAAACTGTCTGTACTCTGTCCCCTGCACGTTTATTTGACGTAGCTAATCGTCACACGCAGGTTTGCCAAAAGAGTCAAGATAGACCGAAATTGACCATGATTGTACACATCAGGTCACAGAGAGACAAGATCTACCTGTAGGAGCCTGCAGAACTCGTTCCAGGCAGAGAAAAAGAGAGAGTAGAGTACAAATAAAAATAAAAATAATCGGGAAATAAAATGTCTTGGGAATAAATCGTCCACTCAAAACAAAACCTGTGAAACACTATTTGTGTCACGTGTGGTGGAAAACCTCTAACTGTTCTTGTGACAGATTCAATCACACTTAGTCCATACCTTAGACTCTTGACCATGTCGTCTGTAACATGGTGTTTATACCTTGACGCGACCTTACGATACATAATTTGGCCTTCTCTGTCCTGAATAACACTATATTAACTATGCTATTTTGTTTTTTAGCTGTAATGCATTTGTTTCCTTCCACACATGCGTCCATGTGAGGATATGAAAGAAATGTCCATGCAGTCAAAATCATCACTTATTAAACTTCTGTCACTTGGCGAATACAAGAAGAAAACAGCCAGATATAACAGGGAAATAAATGAGGACCGACCCCTGTAGCTGACCATTAAAGTAAAGAATTCTGAAAACTGAACTCCACTGGTTGCTGGGGGTTCCCTAATAAAAAACTAGTAATGAGCAAAGAAATATAATCTGAGGCCTGTTGTCTTCATGAACAGTAAAAAAAAAACAAGTTTGAATGTAGATGACTGTCTCTAAAGGTACAGACTGACTATCTTACTAAACAAAAAAACTGCACGTAATGTGCACGCACATGTAACCATAATCTATTTATTTTCTAATATTTATACTGTCTAAAAATAGGGAAAGAAAATGAAAACAGAAAAAGAATTCTAGTCTAAGTACTAATCTACAAATGGGAAAACAAATGAAAACAGAAATAAAAAAACTATTTGCATCAACTATACTGTCCTAGCCCACAGGGAAATATAAAATGATAATGGTGATAATTTGGTGATAATACTATAGGGCCAACAGCAACTTCTCCTATGGACCCGCCCTATAGCACCTGAATTGTCAACATAATTTTTTTTTTAAATTAAACTTAAAACTTAAAACTTAACTCAAAACTCAAAATCTAAAATCTAAAATTCAAAATGTAAAATGTAAAATGTAAAATGTAAAATGTAAAATGTGAAATCCAAAATTCAAAATGTATAATTCAAAATTTAAAACGTTAAACTCAAAATCCAAAATTTAAAATGTAAAATTCAAAATTCAAAACTTAAAATTTAAAATGTTAAATGTAAAATTCAAAACTTAAAATTTAAAATGTAAAATTCAAAATTTTAAAACTTTTAAACTTAAAAACCGAAATGCAAAACTTAAAATCTAAAATTCAAAATTCAAAATTAAAAACTTAAAATCAAAAATAAATAAATTAAAATTACAATTAAAATTAATACTGGGATTTAACCTAAAAGATAATTAAAATATAATAAAGGAATACTTAATTAATAGTACCGGAGTTCGGATGTAAGCTATAGTTAATGGATGGCCAAGTAATTAATGAGTTAAATCAATGAGGGTTGAAATCAATGGTTGAAATCAGTATGGCATAATGGCATAACTAATATATTAAATGGACAAGGGGCCCTATCCAAAAAGGATTGTGGGAGTTGTAGTTATTAAATGATGATGAACGGCGGAAACCAGAATGTAATTGAAAAATCACACCCGTGTGAACTGAGTGGTGTGAGGTCTTATATAGCCTGATCAGCTGTGGTCTGACGTAATGTCTGATGTAATGAAATCACACCCGGGTGAACTGGGTGACCGTAGCAACCATGCTAATTTTTTTCTGCACAGACAGACTAACAAAGCCAGTTGTAGGAGAGGTCCACACCACTCAAAAATAAATGAAATGAAATAATAAAAATAAAGAATGAATTAAATCAATAAGGGGATTGGTTGAAATCAATAATAAATTGTCATACTAAGGCAATTAAATGGTCAAGGGGGTCCTATCTAAAAAAATAAAAAAATTTATGAAATGATGATAAATGGCGGAAACGGAGTCTGACAGATGTCGTCGCGTATTCCGAATTATCAATAATCACACAATAACCAAATGGGGAAATAAGTGGGAATGAAAAATATGAGATGTTCTGGTAGAATGGAGGCTATACGCAAGGACACGTTTGTCACACTCTTAAAATAATGAAATGGGAAATATTTGTGGAATAGGAAGTTATGATGAGGTGAATTTAAAAGGAAGTGTTCCACACACACACACACATATATACACACATGCAAACACAGAAACCCACATGGAGCGAGATGGGGGTTATCTGACAAAAATAGGATAAACGGAAATTTGTACTGATGCTACTATGACATGAAACATAATGTAAAAATATCTAGATGTAATGTAAGGCCATTATAAAGTTTTGAAATGCAGTAAAAACTGTAAAAATAACAAAAATCTAAATTTTGTTTTGCCTCCCTTACTAAAAGTCTGAATTTTGAAAAATGTGGCTTTGCTCCGTTACTAAAAATCATGCAAAGTATGAGTTATCTATTCAAATAAACTTCTAAAGTAATAAAACAAGATGGCAGGGGACCGGGCCGGGGTAATCTCACATGCACACAGCACACGTATTCAAATAAAAATTGTGGGGGGGAGGGGCATTCACACACCCATGCAAACGTCACACTGGTCACATATATCCATTAAAAAATAATAATAATAATAATCTGTTCCACGGGCATTCACACACACATCCATACAAACAGGGGGGGATTCATGCACACACAGGCACGCGGACACAGAGAGAATGGTTCTCAACAGGCACGCACGCACACACCCATACAAACTACAGGGTGAGGAGAGGAGGGAGGGGGGTTGTGCACACATGGACATACACACTGGCACGCGCACACACATACGGATATACATACGCCCGCACGAACGCATGCACGGACACAACTGGCACGCACACATGCACACAAACAATTCAAACAGGGGAGGTGGGGAGAGGAGGGAGGGGGGATTCGTGCACACACGCGGACCCACACTGGCACGCACACACATACGCACGCACACACTCAGTCACTAAGCAGACATTCCTGCACAGACAAGGTCGCTCTCCCCCACGCATGGCAGGGAGAGAAAAGAGATAAGCACTATAATACTATAAAATATAAAAAGGTGACATTTAAACCATAATGGACAGGCGAGAAATAGCAAATGTAATCTTTAAAAAAAAATATATATAATCTGGGAATAAAATAATCAAATTTAATAATGGCATCATTATTGTTACCTTGTTTTGGGGTGATAGAGAAATGAATGAATTAGCACTGAATGAGAAAAGCGTCTGAAGGAACGCCAGGCAAGTGATGGACCGTTATAAGGTAGAAAATTAACCCTAGCAGCTCTCGCTCCGTGTCGACTCAGAGGAGAATGCAAGAATAAATATAAAATAATAAATATATACTTCCACACACATGGATCCTGTGCTAAAAATCATATATATAATTCATATCCAGACACTGACCATACTAAAAATGTATTTATTACATGGGACAGAAAGAACTCAGAGGTTCCGCTCGAAACATTGTCTAAAGTTGTTAAGCAACTAAAACAAATACCTAGCTGTGTGAGGTGGGATGAATTGTAATGACAGCTTAATCTATGAAGGCTAAAGAAATCATAAATTACTTAACTTAGAGCAGATGAAGAAGCAGATAGGCAGAAGTCGGACCAGACGATCCAGGGCAGCGGGGTATGGAAGGAGGATCAGGGGGAGATCCGTGGAGTGCACACACGCCGTGAACCGTTATGTTCACTGCTGTTAGCAGTTCACGGACCCCAAAATAAAAATCGCTGTCCGTCCGAATCCCGGTGACATACCATTCCGATGTAATGGTAAACAACGATCAAATGAAATCTCCAAAAAGCTCCAAAAAATGGCTTGTGAGGTGTCTCCCCTCCGTGTGTGTGTCAAACAGAGATAAAGAAAGGGAGAAATAGGAAGAGGAAAGGGAAAACTATGGTCTAACATTCTTAATTAATAATGTTGATGAGAAAGGACTGTATAATATTTATAATAGCAGAGCAAGAAACTCCGGAAATGTAAAAATACTTTTGAAAGTAAGAGTACAAATACTCGCTGGAACATGCCTTTGTCGGGGCCGCTAATCTTTAAATTAGTCTAATACTCCTTAAAGGCCGGCTCGAAAGACCAATTGATGCATATAAATTTAGGATAAGGGAAGGATTGAAGACCAATCAATCATCTGGACTCTGGAGGAGTACCGTGGAGGAGAATTTGTAAGAATGTAATAGAGTACAAATACTCAAGAAGTCAGAATTAAGGACTGTAAACCTTTTAAACAAGTGAATATTAACTTTATCTTTACTGTTATAATGTTCAACTGTAACTCTATAGTAATACCTTTTAAGGATAAATACTTTAGAGGAAAACTATAATACTAAAAGGAAAGAATAGGCAGAGTAGAAGTATCAGTATACCAGAATACCTTAGAATGAGTTTGACACCAGACACGGAAGAAAGAAGTCCACACCAGAGCTATGGGGATTTTCCATTTGATATATATCACCAATCACATCGGGAGAGAAATGGCAGGTCCGTACAGCGTTAAAACGATCTCTCCCTGACACATCATCAGTGACAACATTTTATACTACATAAGTCATAACATCCTTTTCACATGGGGAAGTAATGCATTAGGAGTTCAGAGGGTAACCAAAAAGTGAATTATGGCGACACCTATTGCCGGGAGGTTCACTTGGGACAGTACAACTGACGTGGCAAATCACACTTCCGGTAAAATCCCGGAAGAGTGACCGAAGGGAATTGTAGTTCTTTAAGTAAATGTAGTTCACAGCCCAAGTTACTGACAACCAGCTAACGTAACTAGGAGACCATTTGTCTGCTCTAGCACCGTACCAAGGCCGAATAACATGTTTTTCACCAGAGGGGCAGATAATGCAAGACGTCCAACAGGAGAAAACAATCTTTTATCTTACTCGCTGACTGGGGGAGAGTGAGATTTAATACTATCTGTTTTACGCTGGGGCAGAAATGATATGTAAACTCAGTGGGATACAGGGCATGAAAAATACATAGTTATTGAGAACATGGAAACTACCATCCACCAAAAATAACAGATCTACAGATCTAATAACTCAAAATTATCCATCACAGAGGTCAAAAGTCAGAACACGAACGTTGTTCAGCATGAGGAGACGCATATGGGTATCAAAGTGTCATTGCCAACGGTCAAACGGTTCATGAGCTATGCACGTTCAAAGTTAGCATTTTCAATTGAGCGCTATAGCGCCACCATTTGGCCAATCGTCTTGGGCTTCGCATATTCACCGTTTGGCATGGCCCTCTACCAGATTACCGCGTTTCGCGAAAACCGACTGCACCATTCAGTCAGAACAGCTATTTTTGGCGGAAGAAGAAGAAGAAGAAGAAGGAGAAGAAAAATAAACACAAAAACAATAAGTGACCAAAGTCACTGCGTGACTTCTTGGTTCCTAATAATGAAGAACTCCAGGACGTTTTTGTGTTTATCCTTTTAGCCTTAATGTTTGTCTTATTGCACTATGTTGCTGTTTACATTCCTGAACTAATTAAGTACAGGTATTCAATATCCCCCTGGCCTCTACTCATTTGTACACAGAGGATTAAGCGGCCACAGTGCCATCTATCCCCCTCTCTCTCTTTCTCTCTCTCTCTCTCTCTCTCTCTCTCTCTCTCTCTCTCTCTCTCTCTCTCTCTCAGGTCATAATGGGTTACGGCAGTGGTTCCCAAACCTTTTTACTTGAGACCCAAAAGAGAAATTACACATTTGCCTGGGACCCAAATTTCTGAAAATAGCCAATCTACAAGCTCACAACACGGAGCTTCGCTTGTAGATCGGCTATTTTCACTACTTCTTAAAAATTGGTTTTCTAACTCATGGAATTTCTTAGATTTTTAATTTATTTCTTAAATTACTGAATCTTTTTTGGGAAAGGTTTTTTTTTATAGGAAACCAAAAATAGGGACTCATAAAAATGTGTCCGAGACCCACAAATGGTTACCGACCCGCTGTTTGGCAATCAATGGGTTATGGCATATTAAGGCCTGCCTGGGCGACGACCTCTGACCCCTGTAGCTGTGTTGGCCGCTGTGGGGACGCCACCTCCTCTGACTCATAGTTTTCTTGACACACGTCGTACTTTTCAGAGCTTCCGTAGGCTTTACACTGAACGTCTGGTCGTAACTCACTTGACTGACAGCCAGGGGACCATGGTCTATGCACGTTTCCCAAAGTCACCGCAGATGTTCTCAAGCATCGTAAAAAAAAGAATAAATAAGAATCCGGTGCCACACTGTGAGCCGGTGTCAGCAGTCAATCACATCGTTGATGTGCATAAATGTAATTTACTGGACAAAATAAACAACTTAAATCGCACCCTCCAAGAGCAGCCTCCCCATATCTGCCGACCCACAAATCCTGTCAGCAAGCCACCGCCAACCCCTTTAATTGGAAAACACAACCACGGGGAGGCCGATGAGCGTGGAATTGATTCTGGTGGTTATTTTCGCTGAAAGTGGAGCTTCATTTGGGAGCCTCCATGGTATATTGCATGTGTGCTGAGAGTGAAGAGACAACCTGGCTCGCAGTGTGTGTGTGTGTGTGTGTGTGTGTGTGTGTGTGTGTGTGTGTGTGTGTGTGTGTGTGTGTGTGTGTGTGTGTGTGTGTGTGTGTGCGTGTGTGTGTGCGTGTGCGTGTGCGCGCGTGCGCGTGTGTATTGTCTCACCATAGGCACTTTGAATACTGTGCTTTTAGGTAAGTGCTTTTCAAGGGGAGTTTCCCTTGCTGTCATCACCAAGTGGTTTCTCAGTATGGTTTGACCTGCCCAATATGTAAAGTGTTTGATAAGCGTGAATAGTTTAACTGGGTCTGTCACAATAGTAGATCTGCTATTTCTAAATGTGTCACGTTGTGAGCTTGTACTGTAGGTATTAGCTATTGTTTTTGACTAAGAGTTTTGGTGTACACTAGTACAGGCAGAAAAGGAGGAGGCCAAGTCAATGAAGTATTTAGGCCGGGATTAGGTGGTTAAACCAATATCTTTGTTTGAAAATAAAACATCTCACATTTCGACATCTAAAGTGTTGCCAGTAAGACCTGCGCGACCTCGCCCTAATGGGCGACCTCGCCCTAGACCTCGCCCTAATGGGTGACCTCGCCCTAGACCTCGCCCTAATGGGCGAGGTGACGGCAGACTGATGGGCGAGGTCGCGTGCACGCATCCGCCTGGGTGACGGCAGACTGATGGGCGAGGTCGCGTGCACGCATCCGCCTGGGTGACGGCAGACTGATGGGCGAGGTCGCGTGCACGCATCCGCCTGGGTGACGGCAGACTGATGGGCGAGCGCTGGCTCTTTGTCATGGGGGGGCAGATCAACATGGAATGAATTCTGTACTGGCCATATATGGAGTGCATCTTGAGTTTACAGGGTTTGATGAGGTCAGATCAACATATGGAATGTCAGAACAGGTCAGCTCCATATATGGAGATCTAAGGGTGGCAGCGGGGGCAGTGTCTTGAGTGTACAGGGTTTGATGGGCCCAGGTAAGGCCCAGCCTTAATTTCCGGGCCTGTTGAGAACTAGCTGCACTAATAACTTTGGGGCGGGCCAGTCTAGAGTTTGAATGGACCGGTATCAGTCAAAAGGGAGACATCGAAGAGGAAGGACGGATGGGGAAGGATCAACATATGGAATGTCAGAACAGGTCAGCTCATATATGGAGATTTAAGGGTTCTTAGGATTGAGGTCAGATGTAGAGTTGCTGGCCAATATTGATGACATCAGGGATCTATATGGGCATTCCCATATATGGGCTTAATATTGATGACATCTGGGATCTCCACCCCTGATGATGTCACGTGTTGCCACGAGGCATGACTATATGGAAGCGTGGGGTGTTTTCATAGTAAATGCCACTTGCGGTCGCAATAAGTGTTGTTGAATCACATTATAGTGATTCAAACAATAATGATGGGTATACAGCACTTGCACTGTTGCACAATATTCCAAAAGGTGAAAGGCACACAATACCTGCATCCTGTGTTGTGTGGGATGATCGAGGAACAGCTTGTCATTAAATGACAAGCTTGTTTTCCCGGGTCTGTTCACGTATAGCCTCTGAAACACTGGTGTTTTCATGTGTCCTCGCCCCCATCAGCATCTCAGCTCCTCCTCAGCTCCACGTTTGTCCAAGTAGTCTATCAGAGCCTTGAAATCAAGTCTGACGGACAGCCCCTGTGCACGCCGGAGTGCACCGGGTCTTTAAGTGACAAGACTGATGGGAGTACTTCACCCCAAAATGACTATTTATCTGTCAGTTACTCAGCTCATGAAACCTTGAATTTGTGAAGAAATGTTGTTTATGCTGCATTACTTCACGGCGAATGATGAATCCAAAACGAATTGAAGAAAATAAGGGTTCGAGATTAGCAGCAGCAAAAGATTAACCGGTTAATCCAAGTTTCCTCAAATTTTACTTTTTTAAATACTTCCAGTGTAAACAGTCTTTCCCAAGCGAGGAACACGCCTGGGTGTGAGTGTGGGGTTCAACAGTAGTAGAGACTTGCTCAGACGCACACATATAGCCCTGAACACTCCCAAGATCACCACAACAATTTATTGTTTGTGAATTTACTTTTCTGCCTTCAGTATTGCACTACAATCAAGAAAAAATCAAGAAAGTTTGAACAGAACACGGATCTGCAGTCAAGTTTGGTGATTGATTAAAAATATGTTTTCAAAGTACATACTTTGAAGTTGTTTGTGACTATGGAGCTATGCAGACTCCTCAAATCTCTTGTTGTACTGCCCAAACTTAAATGTCAATCTTAGGACTACAAAGGGGGTCTTTGAATTAGAAAGTGGCTTTCATTTTACATAATTATGCATAGAAGAATCCTACTTATTCCCTATAACTCTTGCAGTATTCGCATAAGGCTACACTAATATCTTTCCCAAAAATAGCCAAACTACAAGCTCCCATGTCACGTTATACACTACTGTATTTTCAGTGAATACCGTATTCAAGGGGTTAAACACTGTATAGTTCTTCCCCAAAGGCTCTAAATTAGGCCATCTCCTGCTTTCGCTCTACACTAAATATATTACCGATCTACATGTTCACAAAGCATCGCTTCAGTATATGCTATAGTTCATGTGGTTAATCTATTGACAGCAGCAGTTGGCACAGCAAGCATGTTGTCCTTGAACGAATACTTGGGTGTGTTGTATGGATCCAGAGTGTCAGGTGAGTGACTTTGATTGAGTACGAGAGCCGCTTGAGTTCATCGGTCGTAGTTAATTTCAGCCAAGGTCGTGCACAGAGGCAGCGATCAAGCGCCGGCCGCTGACAGCGGTCGAATGTCAGTCACTTTCTTGACTCAAGTCGACATGGCCGTTCTTCTTCTGTGATGTAGTCGTGTGCATGCACGCACGCTTGTCTGTGCGTACAGGGCACCGTGGCGGAGGAGATGGAGCAGCGTCTTACTCAAAGCGACAGCCAGAACAGTGACATTGCAACTGAGTGCCGGGAAGACAAAAGGTTCAGGGGACGAGCTGCGATTGGAAATGTCCGCCGGGGGCATTCAGACACAGACCCTTTCCCAGTTGGATGGTGGCCTGTCGGGGGCATTAATCAGCCTGTCTGTCTGCGATGCCATCCCCTGGCCTGCTCTCTGTCTCTTATAGCCGCCTTCCCATGGAAGCAGCAAGCGTCCCAAGGCTCCACCTGCTGCATGTCCTTCTGTCCTTATGTCCCTCTGCTGTGGCAGGCCTGATGAATCAAAGGGCCTCCCCACACCTGTTACTGACACTGCTGCTTCATATTGCATCTCTCTATCTTGTTTTTGTACCTCTTCTCTCTGAAGGCAGCCCACTCACACAGGATTGCGTTATATGAAAATATAGCGCACACGGCAGTCACCATAGCTTAGTTTTTATTTTATTTTTATTTCGTTTTCGTCAGTGAAAAAAGGTAGACAACAAACACTGTCGTAGTTTTAGTTTACAAAATCAACAACAAGCAAATGAGGACAGAAATTGACATATATGCCGGGAGCTATCAGTATCAAGCCTTTCAAACAGAATGGAAGGACTGACAAATGCAGGGTATTTGTATGCATAGAAACCTTGACTGGGTGGTGACTGGTGATCTTATGAATAAAACAGAAATATAACAAATCACATATGCACCTACTTTTTTATTGAACACTGAAGTCTGGCCAAAGTGGTTTACCAGACTTCAACTTGAGAGAGTAGCATTCAAGGTCTTGGGTAGGGTTCATTTGTTGTGTCCATTTTAGACCGGTTTTACCATTTTATTTTGGATTGTTCAATTATGTACACTACAGTATGTCCTTGCAGCTTGTGTGTGTGTGTGTGTGTGTGTGTGTGTGTGTGTGTGTGTGTGTGTGTGTGTGTGTGTGTGTGTGTGTGTGTGTGTGTGTGTGTGTGTGTGTGTGTGTGTGTGTGTGTGTGTGTGTGTGTGTGTGTGTGTGTGTGTGTGTGTGTGTGTGTGTGTGTGTGTGTGTGTGTGTGTGTGTGTGTGTGTGTGTGTGTGTGTACATAATCTCTCAAGAACAGATTGTGTGTATAACCCAGGCCTTAACAGGCTGACTTCAGCCCAGTGAGCACACTGAGGATCAGCTGGTGGGATGAGTCTACCAGAGACTCACTAACCAGATACAGTCACTCTCTGGAGCTCTCTTTCAACACCTTTTCCTCCCTATAACTAATTCATTATTCTTTCCCTCCTTCCCCTGGCTCCCCAAGCTGTGGAATGATCCTCACCTCCCCTGCCAGGACTGCAAACTCACTCACGTTTTCTGCTACACTCACTTCCTCAGAATCCACAAGGTATATGAAATGGAGGTAAGGTCACCAATGTCATTTTCGCTATCACGCAATTCCAGACAGCAGATTCGTCTTTGGGAGCCAAACTACACCCAGAATGCATTGGAGTCAATGAGAGCTCAGTGACCAGCTCATGAACACTATTTCTGAATGACTGAGATCTTAAGTAAAGTAATCACTATTGGCAAATAACAGAAGACATATAATAATAATTATAATAATCTTTATTGTCCCGAAGGATATTCATCTTCATATAACACATTATTGTCTGCTGTGTTGCTTGTCGACGTGTACACTGTGTAATTTTATAGAGGTATCTAAAGAGCAAAAACTACGTTTCTGAATCTGAAAGTGCCAAGTATCGCGAGACTGGCCACCGTTTCCTGTCTGGCAGCCAAATCTCGCGATACCCCCGGAACAGAAACGATACCTGCTGCTGTTTAAATCCTCAAATAAAATGATGTACTGTGCACTCTGTGCACATCGAAAAGCAAGTGATTAGAAAACAAACTGTGATATGTCTTCTTTTATATGCTGAACCGATTATATGACACAGGTCTCAATGGTTCATAAATAATGTTTGTGATGAGCTGGTCCAGCTTGCTCCATTCACTGCTTTGTATTCATGTAACTTCTGGTGCGAGATTTGGCTCCCATGAAAGTGTCATGGCGCAGCACAGTCACATGACCATGACACTTTCCTTCTCTAAACTTCCTTGAGAATCCAGAATGAGAATCAGGAACAGCTTTGTTGTGACGTCACAGGTTTACAGAAATAAAGAAAAGTGGGGGACATATAGTTGGGTAATATCAGATACCCTGGAGGTCCGTTTCTCAGTGGATTTATCATCTATGAAGGTTAAAAAACAAATTGAGTCCCCATGCCCCTCGCAGAAATGTGGGCAAAATTTGTGAGAGCCCCAAATCCATATTAACCTGACTCCGCCAGATGGGGCAGCAGAGAGTACACTCTCTGCTGCCCCATCTGGCGGAGTCAGGTTAAATCCATATGGCCACCATTAACAACCTGTTAAGACACAATAAGGCAAAGATTTCTAAATGTGACGTGTCATACTAGGGAGTTTTCAAGATTCTGAATCAATTCCAAGCATTAGTTTTGCACAAAAAACACTCCTTGGGCTAAATTCGGCCATAGTCACTTGCCCAAATGTGCCCAAATGTGATGACCTCATCACATGACGGCTATGGCCGTTTTTAGCCCAAGGAGTGTTTTCATCTCCCCATCAACTTCAAAATCTCAAAATGGGCCAGAAAGACGTCACAGACACTCTAACAGTCAATTTGTTTTTTAACAAAAAACTTCATAGATGATCAATTCACTGAGAAACTTTGCTCTCCGCGGTCACGGAAGTATCAGATATTACCCAAACAATGTGTTTTTGTGCAAGTTCTATCGTTTTAGTTGTTTCTGAAGAAAAAAGAAAGGGAAGAAGGCGGGGGGGGGGGGGGGGGGGGGGGAATTACTTCGACATTCAACCAGGGGAGGCGTTAATGCTGCCTCTCCGGCTGCAACTTCTGACACACCTCTGACAGCTGACTTCATAAGCTATGTACAGTAAGCGGTTGTTTCACCCCGGTCTAAATGTTTATCATCTGTAGCTCATCAGAAATATACCTTTAGGTTTTGGAAACGGTACTGCGAAAAGGGCTTCTCGTAGCAAGCAGCGGAGGGTGAGGTTCCAAACGGGGCTATTGTGTCACTGCAGGCAGTGTGTGTGTGTGTGAAGAAAGCCTCGCCACGCTTTGCCGGAACGTCGTGATCCAGAGACTGCTGCCGGGATTTAATTCAGACGGCAAACAAAAGCCGGGTTGGGCCCACAGATGGCTCCATATATCCAGTGGGAAATCTTGTCAGGGGCATCTCTCCAACTACACAACAAAGGGTATGACATGTGTTGATGAGTGTGCGTGCGTGCGTGCGTGCGTGCGTGTTTCACCTGGGGATGGGATCTGAAGTGATCTTTGCAGTGTGTGACCATTTGTTTATGTATGAGTGCACGTGCATGGATGCGTGTTTTTCCAAGCAGAAATTACATACAATCAAACAAGACAGTGACTCATGGTTCTATTATAAGAGCTGCAGAGGGAGCAAAGTTAACCATGACACAGTAGTTGGATTAGCAAAGTGATATCAGGTGCTCCATTGTCCAGTGTCCCTAATCCCTAATAATAAAAAAGAAAAAAAGAAAAATAATCAAAGCTGTTTCTAACTATAGTTAGAAAGATTCAGGATTTTCTAATATTTTAAAATGAAAATAGCCAAACAGTGCGTCGACTCATGATGTGAGCTAGAGCTACTATAGAATTTAGAATAAAATAGGCTTACAGTAACTGGTTAATATCTAGTGTGGATCACAACTAGCATCAACTGATTCACTACAGAATGCAAACTGAGACGTTGTATTTTGATAATGTACAGTATAAAGTATGCATACATTTTCTGCTGCTCCACACACAGGCTTGAGGTCAACTCACTTTCAGTTTAATCAGTACGAGATGTTAATAGAACACTGCAGTTTACAAATTAACTGAATTTTGAATACAGACTGGCAAACTGCTGCTTTCTTTCTCCAATTATTCCCAAAACGGCACTCTTGTGCCTCAGGGTTTTCTACATATTTGATTTGATTGGTTTGAGATTGTATTAGTGAGCATCTGCTTTTCTTTGACAGACAGCTCAGCAGAGAGAGAGAGAGAGAGAGAGAGAGAGAGAGAGAGAGAGAGGGAGAGAGGGAGGGAGAGAGGGAGGGGGAGAGGGAGAGGGAGAGAGAGACACACAGAGATCATGTCCCATGCCACATTCCAACCCAACCAAAATAAATCCTGAGAGTTAATCATTCGTGGCAGAAGTACTCCGTTTTTACTTAGGCCTAAGTAAAACTAGCAATACCACAATATCACAATGTAGCCTAGAAATACTCAGTCACTGTATAGGCTACAGAGAAATACTCTGTGTTAAAATTTTTACTTGTGTAAAAGTGAAGTACAAAGGTACAGTGTTGCCATCAAAATATACTCCTTATACATCATCCCTGTCATGTTGCAGCTGGTAAAGGTGTTTTAATGTCAAGTAGCTTAACCTATAATAATGCATCATCGTATCATCGTATGTTAATACTGGTATATGTTTTGCGTTTATAATCTAAATGTGCAAATGAACAAAGCTGCACAAGACTGCTACAAATGGCACTTGATGTAACATGGGAGGACCACATCAGAAACGTGGACCTACCACGGGTCACAGACAAGGTCATGCAGAGAGAGACGGATGAGGCTGGCTGGGCACTGTGTCAGGCACCCATAACTTGTGGCAAGCAAACTGACACTGTGGGAGCCAACCCAGGGCACTCCAAGGAAAAGAAAGAGGTCGATGTCTGATACACTGTGACGCGACAGCAGAGCTAACAACACTGCAGATATCAAGACCCCGACCCTAAACAGGAGGGTGTGGAGGGCTGCATGCCATTCAACAATTATGGGTCCGTGCTGTTCAATTTGTATACCCTCTCTCAGAGTGATATCAACACTCAGGATTGTATAGTGTGCTCCATTAATATTTGATTTTTGGAAGAAATTCTCTTCCCAAAATAATGAGAGTGACCTGACCCCACTCATGTTTTGGCCGTTAGATCTGGTTTAAGGGTCTGGCTTGGTGTAATTCACCCAGATTTATCAACTCCATTTCCTGCTCCATTTATTGATGTTCCTGGGGCACTTTGTCACACTGAATCAGACAGGGCTGCTATTGATCAGGCATATAGCATATCAAAGCTGTCGGGGTGGAAACCTTGTATGTCCGTTCCTTTTCAGGAAATGCAACGAAATGTTTCAAAAATAGTATGCTATTTTACTACTTTTACTTGACACTCTTGCACGATGAAGTAGGGCATTAAAATAATAAACGTACTAAGTTTAAATTTGTAGATAAGTCTCTGCCCGACAGTCACCATTATTGTGTAATACATTTTTAATCCCACGATTTTGTAACCCCATTTTTTTTCCCCCAGTGACAATTTTCTAATTTAGGAATGGATTCCCAAACTGTTGTGCACCCCTTGTGGTGCGCAAACACCCTCTAGGGGGTGCGTGATATGAAAAGGGTAATGGCGGTTTTATGGTGTTATTTCGCACAAACGGCAAAATCCAGTAAACCACTGTTGTAAGGAGATAGGTATATAGCTGCGGGAGTATACAGCGGGAGTATACAGCAACTGCATGTCTCTCAGTGCAGTGACATTCTGTGATTATTTGCCATAATCATTTAAAAAATGTATAATTCTCGGCCAAATGCAACGAGACTTAGCGTTGGGGGATGCGTCAGCTAGGTCGGGAGGTAACGGGGTGCACGCCCAAAAAGGTTTGGGGACCGCTGATCTAATGTAATCCTGGATGCTACACCCCCTCTGCCAACCTGGGGAGAGCAACGGACTGACCTATACTTCCTTCACTGCATGAGGATTTCAAGTGGCTTCTTCTCACCTGTCAGGGGGAGTTTCCCTGGTTGGAGGTAGTGTGTGGTTATTCCAACCAGTTCCATTCCCCTCCATCGGGAGGCAGTTTTATTTAGAGACCAGGATTACATGTTTTTTGTGAGGGTACCAATACCTATTCCCTATATAGGGGACATGGGGAGAACATGCAAACTCCACACAGAAAGGCCCTTTCGCCAACCAAGTTGTAATGTGACAGCTCTGTTTACACAATGTAAACAGTAGGCCTAAATACTTTCCCCATTTCTTCGTAAATGGTTTTATTATATGCTACGTGACACTTGCTTTGGCAATTGTAAACGTATGTGTTCTCATGCCAATAAAGCTCTGTTGAATTGTGTTTCCTTTTCCCTGCAGGGGAAATCGAACATTGTGGGAAAATTTCTCCCAGTATAGTCATAAAGCTATGATATACACTAATGCACACAAACATGTTTGCACACAACAAAAACAAATACAACCCCCCCCCCCCCCCCCCCCCCCATACACACACACACGCACACGTGCACACACACACACACACACACACACACACACACACACACACACACTCGGAAGCAACAGCTAATCTTCCTGGGGTCCACAGTGAACATGGAATCATGAAGCATTATGCATGCAAACAGACACACCCACACATTAATTAATTATCTCTCTCTCACTCTCTCTCTCTCTCACACACACACACACACACACAGCCAATTCAGCCTGTATTGATTGGGGGCTGGAGCCATGAAATGGGTGGTGATGGATTGGTGACGGAGGGTGTGTGGGTGGTCCGGGGTGTGTGGGTGGTCCGGGGTGTGTGGGTGGTCCGGGTGGTTTTGATGCCCACTGTGCTGGCCGATCAATGTGAAGGATGTCCTCTGTCACTAATCCTAGTTAATTTAATCGACTATGAAGTATAATCAATTATTAAAACAATATTTTAATAATCAATCCTTATTTTGGGCTTTTTTTTTTGTTGAGGGGCACTATACTGTATGTCCAGCTTTGATGGTTCATTTAATTAAATTTTTATTTCACACATTTATGTATATATGTGCACACACAAACATTGTGTTAACGCAAACATTGAATGCTATTGACAATGATTGAATGGCCAGCTTTGAGTGTTTGTGTAAGAACACAAACATTGAAGACGAAAGTGAGGACGCAAATTGTGAATTACAGTAAACCTTGCAAACTGAATTAAACCTTGAAATGATGTGGATTCTGTCACAGGTCCAACCCTCCTTGCTCTAAATGCAGTGGATTCAATATTTCCTATTTATTTTTCTGTTTTCAACAAGTAAGAGCTGGTAAAGGTATCATCCTCACTGCTTGACAGCTTGTCAAAAAAGGTTTTTGCAACTTATTTTGTGTAACATCAGACGTCCAACTATATGTTGTGTAGCCATGCCCGCATCTCTGGTCCTAGGTCGAAGAGGCTGGCTTAATTCCGAGGGTGGTCTGTATAAGGGGCAGGTGGTGATTATATGATCGGCAGTCTGCTCAGGGTCGCCACACTTGCATGCCACACTGTCCACCAAGCCCCACTTCTTCATTGATGTTTTAAAGAGAGTGAGAGCTGGTAAAGGTGTGATCCTCAATTCTTCACCGCTTGACTGCTTGTCTTGTTTCATTTATGAGACTTTTTTTGCAACTATAGACGCACTAAAGACGTCAACAATGTGGGCACCAAGCCGCACCATCCTTTAATATTTTTAATGGATGGTGCCTCCTGTGGCAATAGTGGAGGAGAAATCAATTTGAAGAAAGTATAGAAACTCTCGCCTGTATTGGTGAGGAGCTGCTATCAGGAAAAAACAGCAATCTAAGGGAGACGCTGGTTTTATTTTTGATTTCCCAATGTGTTTTCCTAACTTGGTAAATGGTGCATTTTATATAGCACCTTTATCCAAGGCGCTTTACAAAGATTGTGCATTATCACCCATTCACACACACATTCATACACCGATGGCGGTGGAAACCATACAAGGCACCTACCAGCACATCAGGAGCAATTTCAAGTTCAGTGTCTTGCTCAAGGACATTTTGACACTAACTCTGGGGGAGCCCAGGTTCGAACTGGCAACCTTGCGGTTACCATGGCTACTCTACCCCCTGATCCAACACTGCCCTTCTAGGGAGCTGTTTGTTTCCATTAATTTCAATACAGTGTGAAAATTGCATAGTAATCCAACACAGAGTTATCTCATTCCTTTTTTTTCATCATCATTTATTTTGAGGGTTTTCTCTTTTCTGACATAGACACAAGGACAACACGACATACTTACATACAAGACAGTGTACATATTAACAACAATATATATAAAAACAAAAACAATGAAAACAAAAAAATGAAAAAATAACGAAAGAAAATAATTTGTGAAATGCTTGTGAAATGCATGTGTGCAAGTAAGGGTGAGCTGTCCTTACACAAACAGGGTAAGAATCATGAAACGGTCAGAATCAACTGCTCTCTTTGATATAGTCCAAAAATGGCTCCATTTGTTACCACAATCACATGCACAAAACGTTTGATGCTAATTGGTCCAGCAGTTTCAGAGCTCCAGACTCACCCTCACACTAGCTATTAAGTGGGAGTGGTGGCCGAACGGTTTGCGGAGCGGGCTTGATACCGGAAGGTCGCCAGTTCGTATCCCCGGACCGGCACGTTAAAATTACCACCGCTGAAGTGCCCTTGAGCAAGGCATTGAACCACTACCATGAAATGTTCTATGAGCAGGGCCTGGCTGTAAACAAGTATCTGATGCTTAGTCCAGTTACCCTGGGTAAATATAGTAACTTTGCTTTGCTTTGCTTTAGCATGCATTTAAATGCATTTATCTGTCTGTCCAGAGCAAGTCTTTCAAACTGCTGGACTGATCAGCAACACATATTGTATGCACACTGCCAGTGTAGGCCACAGAAGTGCCTGCACTATTGCGTGTTTTTTTATGTGTTTTTCAATGGAAGTCAAGGCTGTGATCCCACTGAAACCTTGCCCAAATTTGGAGTCATGCGCATTCGTTTGATGCTGTCAACAACTGGCATCTCATCTGTGATGTTGGATCACTGAAAGAATCTAAATGACCCCAAACCTAATTTCCTTCTCCTTGCCTCACTTCATTCTGTCATTCTGTCATCTATGTAATCTAATAGGATCTGAGTGTCGTTAAGGGAGGAGAGAAGACCAGTTTTGGGATGCATCCTGTACCAGCTAGTGGACGCACAGATGAAAGCGAATGGAGGACTGTGACTTATTCGAATCCTATAGTTTAATGAAAATTTGCCATTGTTAACTATTTTCATAACACTATAATATTCACACAGTCCTTCAAACAGGTGTATAACATGTGCAGTCAGATGACTAAACAAAGGTGACAGTGCAACTTCTATGCTGTGTTAACATTCGCTGATTAAAAAAAGCTTGCTAATGAAGAATAGTGCTATTAATGCACATGCACAAGACTGTTGAAACTTGATGCTTTCACATGTGTAGAGTACTTTTATGAATTGCTTTGCTATGAATATGCTATTTTGGGCATATTACAGTATTATAGGCATAACTTCGAAAATAGTCACTGTAGTCCACCCCCCCCCCCCACACACACACACACACACCCCTTCCTCACATTTTAGAATATATTAGGATTTTCAAATGTCATTCTGTGAATCTGCAGCTAATATAAGAGGCAGTGAGTAACAGGCATAGTCTGGTCACTCTGGTGCAGGTTACAGATGAGGAGAGCTTTAAGTGGGCTGCTGCGATGTGCCAAGTTACCGAACGAGTCACATATTTTTAGTTAAGTGTTAAAGCCCATACCTGTTAAATCTCTCTCTCTCCTCTCTCTAATGAACGCGGGCAAAATTCCAAACGTGGAAACTGAAAAGTGAAGTATGTGAGACGATTTGACAGCGATATGTTTTGCCGAATCCCTCTATGCCAGAAATGTGTGTGTGTGCGTGCGTGCGTGTGTGTGGCTGCCCATTTGATTTGTATAGGCCGGGCAACTTGTTTTACATCCAAACTTATGAAATATCATCAGCCTTTGGTGGAACGTATTATGGCCTTGCGATATAATTGTCAACTTATTGTCCTTGTAGGCTATTTGGAAGTCTGGGCCATGTCCATAAACTTGTGCTCAGGGGTCTGCTATTGGGTGGATTGCAAAAGACAAATGCAAAAAAGTTGGCAAAATACTGTTCTGTCTCAGCTATTATGGGCAGTCTGTCTATCTGGAGAAGGCGTTGTTTCATTTATCCTTTATTGGCTTAAAAAAACCTCCTGTGTAGTAGTGTCAACTGTCAAGTAATAGTATGTCATCAATGTGCTATGATTTTTCCTCTGTGTGTTATGCATGTGCAGCAGTTGTATTTGGTTGGACCATATAATGTAACCTTATTCTGATCAGTGTGGGTCTATTGTAGGTTGCGCCTCTTGTTCATGATCCAAATAAAATAATTCAAATGTGTGTGTGTGTGTGTGTGTGTGTGTGTGTGTGTGTGTGTGTGTGTGTGTGTGTGTGTGTGTGTGTGCGTGTGTGTGTGTGTGTGTGTATGTGTATGTGTGTGTGTGTGTGTGTGTGTGTGTGTGTGTGTGTGTGTGTGTGTGTGTGTGTGTGTGTGTGTGTGTGTGTGTGACAGAGCGAGAAAGAGAGAGCTTGAGAGAGAGAGAGAGAGAGAGAGAGAGAGAGGCAACAGTGCGATGTATCGACAGCCACAGTGAACACTGAACCCGTCACTGGACCGTAGCGCACTCCTCACACGCGCCCGAAGATGTGATGTGAAGTAGACGGTAATTGGACCGCTTTTTAAGCCTCGTCGGCGTTCATTATTTAACCGAGAGAGACGACGAGAGAGAGAGAAGCAGAAACAGTCTCCCCTGGCCTGCACCCACTCATCCCCGTCCCCCAGCGTGCGCCTTTTTATAGTCCTCTTCCATCCGTAGCCTATAGTTTAATGAACTTTTCCCCTACGCGTCTCGCACGATGAAGACGACGCGTAAGTGTCGCGCGTTGCTCTCCGTCTTCCTCAACCTGGTGGCGCTGCTCTTCTCTACCACCGCCTTCATCACCACGTACTGGTGCGAGGGCACCCAGCGCGTCCCCAAGCCCACCTGCAACAAGCAGCGCAAGCACAACTGCATCGACTACGGCGTCAACGAGACGGACCAGAGCAAGGTGCACTACAGCTGGGAGACCGGCGACGACCGCTTCATCTTCCGCCGCTTCCACACCGGCATCTGGTACTCGTGCGAGGAGAACATCCACGGGACAGGTGAGTCTGGTGAGAGCATCGGTGGGGGTGCTATACCCGCCGTACCCGGACCCCGTTTCCCAACCGGCCGAGTTCATGTAACTAGTATAGAGACTATTGCAAAATCAATTTACACCATATAGTGTTCTTATTTTGATCATAACCCAAATACTGAGTGTCAGTCTCCAGGTTTTCCTCAGAATATGTATGACACTGATTTACCATGATGGCACTATATGTATGGCACATTAGGAGTCCGCTAGGACAGTGGTTCTCAAACTTTTTATTTTCAGTTACCCCATCTCTCTGAGAGTGCACACATGGTACCAAATGGGTCCATTTGGTTCCATTTGGACCCGTGGCGTGAAACGCAGTCAGAGTCACAGAACCTCATGGTCCGTGTGGTTCCATTTGTAGGATTACAGTGCGTAAAATTGCCGTTTATCCACGTGCGTAAAAGTGCCACCCCGCTTATTGCTCTAAGCTCACAAAGTTATTTTATTCTGCATGGTATATTCTTCCATGTATGTTTTTTGGTATTTCATCCTCCCATGTAGCCTCATGTAGCCCATGAGGCTACATATTCATGCATGCCTTGCCTTGCGCGTGTCATGGCGCACGGATAAATACCTACGGCTACAGGCAAACCCAATTATGCATTATAAATAGCCCACGGTTCGTGATCTCTCTTAGTTTTTGCTGACTTCAGCGAAATGCCAACCTATTATAAAGAGTGTGAGAGAGAGAGAGAGAGAGAGAGAGAGAGCATACTATCTGTCGATGCTAAGATGTTTTGCATTAATTTCGTGAGATTATACTGTTTAGTTCTCCCAGTTCACTAATATGTGACCCATTGTGAGTTGTGACACACTGTCATGACTTTCAGGTGAGATGTTTTGGTTGACCAGTCTGGGGGACTGGACGCAAACAATTGCAATCCCTTACATTCTCATCATTCACCATACAATCTATTGTCGACACCACTGTTACCACTGATACCTGAGGTAGTGCAGTGATTTGTGGACAGGACAGCAGGCTTCCCCGCAGCCCTGCAGCCAAGCTAATGATTGATACCCTGGGAGGTGTTAAGGAGGCTACTAGGATGCAGCAGTCTGGGGCCACATCTGCCATCTGTCACAAACAACCAGAGAGGGATATGTTATTATTGTGCACAGGGTTTGATTTGTAAAAAAAACTAACAAACAAACAAACAGAAAAAGGGGAGGGGGGTTACATTTTCTTAATCATTTAATTCTTATAGTACAGTACTTTGTCCAATGACGAATAGCGAAATAGGGATTCATGTTAACGTACATGTTTCTTTTGGCTAATCAAACAAGACAAGGAAATGCATGCACATGTAATTCATTCTGACCAGAAGCAGGGATAAAACATATCCCCACCGGCACCGCCAATACAAATGGATGACCATATGGGGGGATATCAAAACAGAGGCTTGTCTGAGCCCACCATGCTACTGTAAACCTGTGCAACTTCACAGCCAGTCACAGTGCAACAGTAGAAAGAGAGAGTGCTCTGTTCCTGGCTGTCTAATATTACATTCTCCACTCTTGAAAGACTGGACTGTATAGCTCGAGGTACTTCATTGTATTAACCACTTGAACCCTGGCTACAGCATCCCTACTCTTCGGGGAATGTTCACCGCAATAATAGCCGGTCTACAAGCTCACAACGGATCATAACACAACTCGTTTTGTGAGCTTGTAGAACGTAGAACTCGGTGAAGAGATTTGGTGTAGAGCGGTAAAAAATACACTACTTGCAACTCAGGTCCGCTTTGACTAAGTATAGATGGTTTAAAGTGGTTAAGACAATAGGGAGGCAGTATAAAGAACAGCAGCGAAGCCAAATCACAAAGCCAAGTTAAATGAGGATACATGTGGGCTGGTACAGTGGATTGGAGGTTAAGTTGAAAAGATTAGTTTTCAAACGCCTCTTAAAATGTCCCCAGAGTTATCATTTGGCAGGGGTGCGTGCTACTGTACATA
The DNA here is from genome assembly GCF_951216825.1 of Electrona antarctica. Lineage (NCBI taxonomy): Eukaryota > Metazoa > Chordata > Actinopteri > Myctophiformes > Myctophidae > Electrona > Electrona antarctica. The sequence goes on along the minus strand of NC_136795.1, from coordinate 19,875,982 downwards.
TTTTAGGAGCATAATAACTGTCAGTGTAAAAATGGACTCCGCTCAGGGATTTTGCTGCCCACTGTAGAGCATCTTGTCTAACTAAACTTACTAAAGAGTGAAGGATGCATTAATAAGCTGCACTCCTTAATACTACTAGTACTGTATGGCCTGAAGGATGCATAAAGTGGATGGTATCTGTAAGTAGATAATTATCATTTTCTTTCTTTATTTAGGGGTGGGGGGGGGGGGGGGGGGGTCATTTGTCTACCTGAAGTATATACATCTCACCCTAAAGTTGTCAAATTTTAGGAATAATAGACAGTTCATACTAAAAAGCGATTCATTATTTGTTATTGCACTGTCCAATTTGTGTGAGGTTTAATTAATGCTAGGTTCCCACAGGGGTCTGCACTTGGTCCCCTCCTTTTCCTTTCTGCATAAAATCTATACAGCAAAAATAGCCAGAGCTTGTTGTTCGCCCAGTTTTGCAGAATGTTTGTATGTTATCAGTTATGACATGTCCAGAATTGGCGAGCTAGGGTCCATGTGGTTAAAAGTAGGCCACATTTAGCTGTATACAAGTAACCTTGAGTGTTTGTGCTACAATATCAGGTGTTTTGCTTATGTTTTTGTTCAGGCAGTGCATGGTCATTTTGGGTGTGTACTGTAAGTAGATATAAGGATGTGTGGAAAACTATCTGCTCTATATTTGCAATTTATATTCAGTCAAGCTGTGCCCAACCAGCTACCAATACAACCTGCCGTATTATATTGTGTCCCTGCTGGCTGATCACACTTGGCCTATAATGGAAGGAAGGAGCCAGGGGTAAGTATATGGATGAAGGTGACAGACAACAGTGAATGGGACATTTCTCACTGGTGTGGAAAGAAGGGCAACACTCATATTCTTTCAGACACATTTATTGACTGGAAGAGGCAAGGTGCAGTAGCCTATCTAAAATTGGCATGCATAATTGCAGATAAAGAGAGCCTGGTTTAATATTTTGTGCAAAGACATACCAGTGGCAGTAACCTCTTAATAACATAGAAACCTATACATTTTAACCAGTCATGAACCTAGCGTCCTTATTATTAAGGGGCGAAAATAACATTGGGCGAAAATAACAGATCTACAATGCGACACATTGTGAGCTTGTAGTTATTTCCGCGTTGTTGATCGTCGGTTAAGGCTTCATACACCAACACAGGTATTTTTATAAACTTAGCTTTTTCATTTTTGACAATCTCTGCGTCTACACAACAACGTAGCTAAGGCAGAGCCAGCCAACACGTCCGTTAATCTTGTCCACACGGGGACGCATGAACAAAGATTAGCTGTTATGGGCCAAAAACACATTTGCGTGTGGGCGATCCCCCAAACACAAAAAGCTACGTTTATAAAAAAAAATAACCGGCTATGTATGGACAGGGCCTAAGATGGTTCATTTGGGATCACTGGAGAACACATTTTTCACTAATTTGAATATCCTTCAGTGCGAGAAAGAAGCGTTACGTTGTGCTGCTTTGATTGCTTGAATTATGCTCCTGCATGCTAGTGAATTAGATTGTCACGGAAATGACCCAGACACATTATTTCAGCCGCATATTGGTTCGATAGCTGTTAACAGTGTTGTTTCCGCTACTTTATGATCATAAATTGTCCAGCTGTGGTAGTAATGATGTCAGCGTTCGAAAAGCACAGTCATACTTCGTCGTGCGCCCGTGTCTCAGGGCCGAGAATAGGCAACCTGCAAGCTCCCACAACGTTGTGAGCTTGTAGGTCTGCTATTTCCGACAGCGTCCCGCGGCGGAGCATAAATTAGGCTTAATGATATTGTCGGTGAGATTCCAGTGACTATACACTGTCTGGAAGTCTGTGTTGTTGCTCCTGCAGTGTGCGTCTTTCTGTGGATGAGCAGATGAAAGAGCTGTTCCACTCTCACACGCACCGCCATGCTGTTTAATATGACATTATCTCTCTCACTTTCCTCTTATCTCAATCTTTTCCTCCCCCTCTTTCACTCTCTGTTGATGTTTGTCTCCATCTCGTTCGCTGTCTGTCTTTGTCTCGGTTTGTCTCTGTCTCTCTCTGCCTGTTTCTGTTCATTCACTGGACACCCCCCCCCCCCCATCCCCCCCATACCTGAACACATGCATGCTCTTTATCTCTCTCTCTCACATACACACAAGCACACACATTCAACCTTTGGGAGACATCAGAGGTGGTTTGATGGCACACAGGAACAAACAGAGGGAAAGACAGAGATTAAGTGTTGAGTGCCTGTGTGATTGAGTGCGTATACTGTGTGTGTGTGTGTGTGTGTGTGTGTGTGTGTGTGTGTGTGCGTGTGTGTGTGTGTGTGTGTGTGTGTGTGTGTGCGCGCGTGCGTGTGCGCACTTGCGTGCGTGCGTGCGTGCGTGCATGTGTGTGTCAGAGAGAGAGAGAGAGGGGGCACATTTTTGAGAGATTTACAGAAAGTCAATAAACACTCTTATTGTAATTAACATTTATTATCCAGCTACAGTGATAAGCAGTCAAATTGATGTCGCTGCGACCTTTGAGCAGCAGCCTGTAGGTTACTTTTTTTGCGCGGTACAGTGAATTACACACACAAAAAACTTGTTTGACAGTCATTGTCACATGACTCGCTAGACTAGACCATGCACCTAAAATATATTTAGAAAAATGCCAGCATTTGTGGCAGCAGAAGCTGCAGTATCAATCTCGTTAACAAAGTCAAATAACAATCGAAATATCAGCCAAACAGTAGCACTATAGCAGTGAGATGTGAGCAGCTACAATGAGAAACTGTGTCACAGAGTCCACGGTTCTAAGTTGTGCATGCAGACATACAGCACGTTCACATTCTATTGATTTGCAAGCTGCGTCATAAATACACTGGGTTGACTCTCCGCCGCCTGCCTGCACTGAAGTTGTCTTTTTGATGTGTGCAGCTGCACCGTGGGAACGAGTATCTGCTCTCCCGTGGAGAGTGTGATTAAACTCGTGTTGAGAGTCTGATTCCTTGAGTATAGTCCCGTTTTTAGATTTGTGCCACATTTTCACGATTTTTCAAAAATAGTCTTCAACCGCTTATCCGTAGTCGGGTCGCGGGGGCAACAGCTCCACCAGAGTGCCACAGACTTCCCTCTCCAGAGCAACATTAGTGACTTCCTCTTGGGGGATTCCGAGACGTTCCAAGGCCATTGAGTCGATGTGTTTCCTCCAACTGCGCCTTGGTCTGCCCCGGGGTCTCCTCCCAGTGGGACGTGCGTCGAGGACCTCCCTTGGGAGACGCCCGAGAGGCATCCTAACCAGATGCCCGAACCACCTAAGCTGGCTCCTTTCCAGGCGAATGAGCAGCGGTTCTACTCCGAGTCTCTCTCGTGTGACTGAACTTCTCACCCTATCTCTAAGGGAGATGCCAGCCACCCGTCGAAGAAAACTAATTTCGGCCGCTTGTATTCGCGACCTTATTCTTTCGGTCATGACCCACAATTCATGACCATAGGTGAGAGTAGGAACGAAGATTGCTCGGTAGACAGAGAGCTTTGCCTTCTGGCTCAACTCTCTTTTCGTCACAACAGTGCGGTACAGGGACTGCAATACCGCCCCTGCTGCTCCGATTCTCCGGCTGATCTCCTTCTCCATCCTCCCCTCACTCGTGAACAAGCCCCCGAGATACTTGAACTACTTCACCTGGGGTAATGCCTCATTCCCTACCCGGACTGCACAATCCACCGGTTTCCTGCTGAGAACCATGGCCTCAGATTTGGAGACGCTGGTCCTCATCCCAGCCGCCGTACACTCGGCTGCGAACCGGTCCAGTGAGAGCTGAAGGTCTTGGACCGATGGTGCCATTAGGACCACATCATCTGCAAAAAGCAGTGATGCAACCCTTAGCTCACCGAGCCGAATACCCTCAACGCCACGACTTCGCCTCGAGATCCTGACTGAGTTCAGAAACTGAAATTGCATTAAAACAACTCGACTGTTCTGCTGTCTGAAACCAAGTTACTGCGGTTTTATGAATTCATGAATTCAGCACCACAGACAGAGGCACAGCTAGTCTCAGTAAGTAAGAGCCATGAGGCCCATAATAGGGCAGGAGCCTATCTCCTGTGTCTGTAGCCTGAGGCAGCTTGATATACCACCATGAGTCTTTGGTATGACCCGGCCAGGAATTGAACCCCAACCACCCAGTCTCAGGGCGGACACTCAAGGCCACTGGTGGTCTCCGTGCCACAACATTAATTCAGAAAGTTATACCATGGACAAAATCACAGCTAGTATGCATTGTAAGTAATAATACATAATATGTCTATATCTCATTCTGTACTGCTGTTTTCTTCTCTTCAAAAGCATGTTTTGGTATTGTAAAAATATTTTTTACGAGGAAGATTATATTTAAGTGATTTATTCCATTAATATTCTGTTGTAGTGTATATATTTGACATAACTTCATTTTGGTTAATTTTGTTTTTGTGTGCTTGTGGGGGAAAGGACATGGCATGGGTCTTATGGAGAATGAAAGCAAAGCAGCAGCCGCAACAATACAAACTGCCGACATAATATGAGTGGAGCACCATGCAGACTGTATAGTGCAACATTATACAATACATACACAATGGAGTACTGTTGGTATGATAGCCTGCATGCTTCACCAAACCATCTATAATCATTACAGGTGCAATTAGCCCTAAATTAGCATCCTATCACAGATTATAAATACAGAGCAGGGCTCCCTAGAGAGAGAGAGAGAGAGAGAGAGAGAGAGAGAGAGAGAGAGAGAGATTACATCGTTTATCTTACCACAGTGAGTAGGTAAGATAATCGTTTTCCTATTGTTGTATGGCTGGTGTCTGTTGTTACAGTAAGTATTGCATTGTGTTGTAAACCACTTTGGCTAGTTTATATTTTTGGACGGTCATGTCAATAAATCATCTTCCATAGAGACGACGCCCTTTGAGCTGAGCAGAGCTCTGGATATCATGTCCATAATATTAGTGTTGATTTTGACCGCACATTTTGATTTAGTTGTCTTTAGAAATAAACGCCCATTTTAGTAATCTGAAATATTTTAGTTATAGTCGAATAAATATAAGACTTAGTTTAGTCCAATACATCTGCAGTATATTTGGTCAAATAAAATGTATTTTTGCGGGCCTTGATTGGGTCGTAATGGCTGATTTTAGACTTGATAGCATACTGAAAATAGACGATCTACAAGGCAAGCTCACAATGCGTCGTGAGTTTGTAGATGGGCTATTTTCAGCATGCTATATATACGGTATTAGGGATGCACGATTAATCGGTAGCATAATCGGAATCGGCCATATCGGCCATAAAAATGCCATATCGGTATCGGAATGGTCTAAAAATAATACAGATTATTTAATCGGTTTTCACCAGATTTTTTTTTTTAAATGTAAAAACATTCTACATTTAATTTGTGTACTCATCTCATTCAGTAGTCATTCAGTCGTGAAAACAGACACTTGGAAAAGAGTATAGGCTATTTATTGATTGATTGAATACAGCCTTTGGGCCAAGCCCCTAGTGCCTAGGCTTGTTTGTTCTCTGTATCGGAATCGGTCAGAATCGGTATCGGCAGATATGATCCTGCAAATAATCGGATATCGGTCATAATTTCATAATCATGCACCCCTAATATATATATATATATATATATATATATATGATACATAGCTTGTGGAGTTAGTCAGATATACTTGAGCATCTTCATGCTATACAAGGGTGCGTACTGCATACATATACTCGAGGGGTTAATACGCTGCATTACTATGTGGGTGTATACAGTGTTTGCGAGACCCACATGTCACGCTGATGTGGCAGTCAGCTGACCAATTGGGCGGGTATTTAAGCTCACCTAGACTGCATGCATTCTTCCTGCCTTCCTTCTGCATATGGTTCCTGGTTGTTATGCACTGTTTGCTCCCACCGCCACCCCAGCACCACCGGTGGGCTCTGTTATTTCTGTTCTGTTATTGTTTAATGTCATTTAATGCTATCAGACAGGACTTTTCTGTTTGGATGTATGAGCTGTCAAGGCCAGAAAGTCGTTTTTTTCCACTCAGTAGGCGTTCCCGCATAACTTCCGGGTATGATGATGATGTCACGCGCATACCATCTATTCTCATTCTATAATAAACATTGGTTAAATCTATTTGTGAATTATCTGACTGAAATATATATAATTAAAGTATCCTGCACCCATGGACTTGCATCACAGCACCCTAGTTTGAGAAACCATGCCCTAGCCTGGGGTTCTCAATGTTTTTGGCTGGGGACCCCCGCCTCGCCCCCCTCTCCACCACCAGTACAAACTGACTGCAAAAATAACCTTAAAAATAGAGAAAATATATCATAAATGAATATTGAAACCAGATATGGAAAGTTTATGCATGCACGACGTACTGTGTAAACTCTTAATTTCCTTTTTTTCTTTTTGAAAATAATTTTGGGACCCCCCCAAAATAATTTGGCGACCCCTCAAGGGGTCGTGACCCACAGGTTGAGAACCCCTGGCCTAGAGCATAGAAAATATTATTGCAATAGAAATTAACTCCACACTCAAGATATGAGCAGGGGCTATTTTATGTTATTGCATTCTTTCAGCAATCCTGAGTGATCAAGGTCTAGGAATACTAATTGTGATGTTTGAGGAGTCATAAGGTCCCTGACGAGCCGAGTCACTCTTTAATTAAATTTTGGATTCAGGTCTAATCGGCTGCCAGGCTCACCGTTTGACTTGGTACGTTTACATTACAGCACACACACCGCTTTACACACTCACCTCTAATTAGTTTTAGTGATAGCTTCCCTGATAAACTGGCTGCCCTACGTTTTTAGCAGACAGCCTTGAAAAAACATTCACTGGACTCTGTGACTCTTTCTGTCACAAATAGTCACTTTAAAAAATCACCAAATGTGGAAATCATGATCTAGCTCTACTGCGGTTTAAGTCTCAGCTGAGGAGACACAGGAGTTTATCTGGGCACCAAGGAACCAGAACACCTGACCTTTTATGGTTCACAGAATGGCTGCATAACAATGAACATTTCCTCATTGTCTTTGTGAATCAATAAGACTATGCAATGTATGATCACAAATCATCACCCATCATTCATTACACTGAGTATGTCCAATCGAAGGCAATGACAAATGTTTGTATGATATTCTCCCTCTGTCTGTCTGTCTGTCTGTCTGTCTGTCTGTCTGTCTGTCTGTCGCGTGCGTGCGTGCGTGCGTGCGTGCGTGCGTGCGTGCGTGCGTGCGTGCGTCTCTCTCTCTCTCTCTCTCTCTCTCTCTGTGTGTGTGTGTACATGCAGGCATGTGTGTCAAAATACCCCATTCCCTTTTTGATGATACGATGGACAGGTATAAAAATAGAATGATTGTCATGAGTGAACTGACTTAGTGCAACCATCAACACACTGCTCCATTACCTCCTATATACTAAAGCTCCTTATTCTGTTGGCCTTCTGTCAAATAAGAACAAAACTCCTTTCATTACTGCTGACGTCTGACGTCTGACCTTTACTGCAGTTTTATGGGCTATTTCCTCCCTAGTCCCTACCTCCACATTATTCAGTACGCAGGGAAGGAATTGCAAATTTCCATTGTGAGAACAATGTCAACATGCCCAGACTGCAAATCAACAGAGCCCAGATCAGATAAACTAGAAGCCCATATAAAAGTGACTCGTCCTCTCAGAGATATAGGACATTATTCAAAATGACAAGCTGTTGAAAAATAATGCACAGGTGGCTGAACCAGTAGTGCATCAGACCAGAGCTGTTTTTAATTATTTCGGTCCAAGTTAAGTCCTGATTTCTGACTGTGATATATTCAATTGTTGACAATTGTTGACAAAAATAGCGAAAATAGCAGATCTACAAGCTCGCAATGTGACGTGTTGTGAGCTTGCAGATTGGTTATTGTTGCTGTTTTAGAAAAATATGAAAAATATTTTTTGTTTAGTGATTTTAATTCTTTGCAATGTTCGAGTCGCTGTTAACTCAGCTCTTGCCTCGGGTCCTTCTTAAGTCTATGGGCTCTATTCTTTGTAAACCTTCGAACAATGAAGTGCAGTCAGCTATGTGGGTTGTGGTGCTTGCCATGTTTGGCAATGGACTTGAGAAGAGCGGAGTATATGGACAGCACATGGCGGGATGGCTGGATATGAAACTATGTTACATCCAGTATAAAATATTTATATCGGAAGACCTGTGAGGGTCCATTTGGTTCCACGTCTACGCGCTGAGGATTAAATTAACACGGAGGATTTTGACTGTGTACACCATTTAAGACAGTGTATTTCTTTATCTAGTATGAGCCGTGGTGAGGAAGGGCCCTCTCTCTGCATGCCTGCTGTCTAGGCTGAGGGCGTGGGTGTTCAACGTGGGTTATGGATGATCCAGCCTGCTGGTTAAGACAGGAGAGAGCCTGAGTTATGGCACACTGCAGTGTCCAGTGATCTGTGACCCGTGGCCACGGGCTTTCATCTGCTGAGATAAGGGACGTACTTGTACAGGGCTGTGGGCTATACATGCAGCGTGTATACCACCACACACGTTGCTATGGACAGTGTTTCTTTGTTAAACTTCAACCCATTGGGTCAAAGTACAAGCACTCAGCGTAGCACGAAGTGATGCGCTGTGAGCTTGTAGATCTACTATTTTTGAGAACCACTGTTCTAAACCACTCATTCTATATAGCTAGATGCTGTCCAGGTTTTTAGGAGTTAAATGACTATTCCACTACAGAAGATCCACGATGTAATCTGTAATGCCAGACAGCCACGAAGTGAAGCCCCGGTGAAGTGAAATTTAATGGGAATCTCAAGAATCAGGTTAGGGCGTAATGATCTAATGCCTGTACAAAGAACACATGTCAGTGAATCTTGTTGTTTACAAGAACAAATAGTGTTCTTGTGAATCACTAATGCATAAATATATGTTCTTTTCCATTTGGCCCGAGGGAAGACGGAGCATCACCACGCTATAGTCGACATGCCCACGAGCTGCCCAGTTTGTCAATACTGGGAAGAGCTGTGCTGAGAAATTAGACACGGCTGAGTATCACCGTACTATTTCTCAGTACCGTATTGATTGCGGACATTTTCTCTGTGTATCCTGTTGCTCACTCATTACTGTTATATCCCCATACACATTTCCAATGTCAGAGCACTATAAGGTCCCACAACACACTTAACCAAATGTACCCTAGCATCCCAATTTTGACTATGCAATGCATAATAGGCGAACATTCAATAACAATACCAGATCTGCTGTCTTGCTGAGATTAGATGGGTATTTTTGGTGAGGATATTTGATGTAGAGGGAAAGCCTCAGGGGGCAACGTGTATAGACTCCTAGGGTACCCCAGTCAACAAAGTATATTGGCTTTTATTGGGAAATGCATGGTTAGAAAACAAAAACAGGAGGTTTTGTGCACAAAATCTTACTGGTTTAACAGTATATCCCATAACCCGGAGGGGCTAGTTGGTTGTCTTAACAGCAGCTGTTTAGGATGCATTTATGATATTTCAATTCAAAGGGGGAAATCTTGTTAAAGCTAAAATTCTATTTGAATAGTGTCTGTTACAATTCATATTTATATAAAATATTATACTTATATAAAACAGCTTTGTTCTCAAAAGGACTACCTACTTTATTTACTTAATGAGTTTCTACCCTCAGTTTGAATGGAAACGGCAATGGAATGTAGATCTGTATTCCATTGCACGCCCATATAGTCACATGGCCATAACTTTGCCCATTGATTACATTTGTTGGTCTAACCCATTACGTTTAATATCTCTAAAGCTATGTCCCAGACCCTAAAATAGTTTTTTGTGGCTGTGAGGACTGCCAACGGACGTATTATCATCACCTTACATTCGATGAGAGGACACTTCATCCTCATAACAGTAGACAGACAAGGGCAAGCGTGTGCACGCACGCACGCACACGGCACACGCACACACAAACACTATGGTTGGACTCTCCAGGGATATAGTACACTCTAGAGTCCGTGACACTATGCTACCTACCATGCTATCATGATGGATGAGCACGTGGAGGGTGCTACACAGGCACGACATTCACCTTTGTCTTTCTCACAGTATTATTTAGTCATGAGTTGCTCTCATCAAAACACACAGTAGATTTATACTGCTCCTAACCTCAGACATGCCCCCCCATCCCTATTAGTAAGCTAGCGTCTCGGAGGTGAGTTTACACTGTCAAATCCTGAGTGTTCATTTAATTACAATTTACAATTTAGGCATTTAGCAGACGCTCTTAATCCAGAGAGACTTACAATAAGCAAACAAAAAATCATGCTAATACATCAAAACATAAAAAGGTCATCATGAATCCTACGTAAGCTTAAGAACCTAACAGTGAAATATCTATCTAAGGAAACTTGTGTATACACTATAGAGTGCTATATCTACATAAAGTGCTATTTAAGTTACATAAGTTGAGCCTGTGCATACGCCTGTAGGAGGGCTAAGATGGAGTCTGAAGAGGTGTGTTTTCAGACTGCGGCGGAAGATTGGGAGTGAATCTGCAGTTCTGATTGTAATGGGAAGAAGAGTTTGGGACGTGTGGAGCGTTGTCCTCAGAGAGAGAGTGTACAAATGCAACCGAATGGCAGTGGTGGAAAAAAGTACTCAATTGAGGTAAAAGTCTGGAATTCCTGTTCCCAAAAAGGCAGGCTGCAAAGAAAATAATGACTATCGCCCAGTCGCTTTGACTTCAGTAGTCATGAAATGTTTTGAGAAAATCATTATCAGTCTGCTGAAGGCTGCGGTAGGCTGCTCATTGGATGATTTTCAGTTTGCTTATAGGAGCAACAGGGGTATAGAGGATGCAGTCTTGACCTTGGACTATTTTCTTTTGAAACACTTTGACAATAACAAAGCCTATGCACGCCTTCTTCTTGTAGATTTCAGCTCAGCATTTAATACAATACAGCCACATATCTTAATTTCACTAGTAAGAAACCACACCACTGTTCAAGATTAGTAGTATTTATTTGCACAAATGAGATGTGGGTGTAATGATGAGGAGCCCGGGGGGGGCGAGACTGAGGATGGGGTACGTAGTCTCGAGAGCTTGACGGCCGACCTGCTCACCCGGGAGCGGTCGGTCGCCTCTGCTCGGACGCTGCCCCCCCGGGGGCTCCTAGGAGAAGGAGAGAGAGAGAAGTGTTAGCGGGGCAATGCTGAGGATGGAGGGGGTTAGTTGGGGAGGAGGGGGGGGAAATTTGACAGCGCGAGGCGGTATCAAACAGGTAAGTAATGATATGAGGTGTGTATTTATGCTGTGGGGAATGTTGCGTGATTGGCTGCGCTGCCGTGGAGACGCGGGTGAACTTGACGAGGAGATAGGGATGGGAGTGATTTGGGTTGAGCAGTGGGTGGTGTCCACTCCTGAATCTACGTTGAACACAACTACATTTCACTAGTAAGAAACCACACCACTGTTCAAGATTAGTAGTATTTATTTGCACAAATGAGATGTGGGTGTAATGATGAGGAGCCCGGGGGGGGCGAGACTGAGGATGGGGTACGTAGTCTCGAGAGCTTGACGGCCGACCTGCTCACCCGGGAGCGGTCGGTCGCCTCTGCTCGGACGCTGCCCCCAAAAAGTCTGATACGAACCGTGGGGGGGCCGGAGGATGGAGAAGGTCTCTAGCGACCGGCGCGTGGAGCCTCCCGTCCTTGGACCCTCGGTCGGGCGAGGAAAAACTCCCTCGAGGGGAGTGAGGGAGAAACCTCGGGAAGGACCGCGGAGGAGGGGACCCCCTTCCTGGGCGGACGGGCTAGGCGGAGTGTGGCCGTTACGGTCTGCCTAGCTGGAGATGGGCGTTGCGTACGTCGTGGAGGTTGGACCGGATGTATGTGTGGTATGCCTGGGAGGACCATCTTCCCAGGACGCGGATGAGGTGGTCGGAGAGGCCTCGACTGGAAGCGGAGGAGGCGGCGCCGATGCGGAAGGAGTGGCCGGAGTAGAGGTGAGGGGGGAGACCGGAGAGGGAGAGAACCTGTCGGAGGTGATGGTGGAACCAGAACCGGGTGGCGACGGAGCCGGACTCGGTGATGAATAGGGGGTCTTGAGGGTTGGCGTGGTAGGATCGTCTCGTGGTGACGTGGCGGAGGAGGGGTTCGTAGGGACTGAGAGGTGAGTTCGTCTTGAAAAGGTGGATGGAGGAAGAACGCCCTAGCTGGTCCGTCTTGCTCCGTTTGAGCGTGAAGGTGAGGGTTTCGGAGGAATGGAATGTGATGTCGGACAGGCTCGGGTGGAGTGAGGGGTCGTACCGGGATGAAGAGGACGTGAACTCTGAACACCGCAGGAAGGCGAAGAAGGCGAGCAGGAACATGCACTCCAGCGTGGAGGAGATCTGAGGGGTGAGGTAGCCGGCGCGGAGAGTTTGTAGGCAGAGGAGGAGTAGGTCTGACGTCAGAGGATGGCGGCGAGGCGGGACTGGTATCTCCTGGCGCTGTAGGCCGCGGAGCAGCATGGAGAGGTGGGGATGAGAGGTGGCCGGGTTTGGAGATCCGTCTAGTAGACGGAAGAAGAAGTTGATGCCGCTGAGATAGACGTGCAGGGTGGAGGTGCGGAGACGGAGGCTGGAGTGGCCGTGGGTGAGGAACGCAGCGAGGGTGGTGACGTCTGACGAGGGGAATGGGATGCCGGTGTGCGCGTGAAACCTCTTGAAGGTGTTCCAGGCGGTGAGGTAGCTAGAGAGCGTCCGGGGGGAGAAGCCGTTGAGGGCGTGATGACGGGATTGCGTGATGAGGTGGTGTAGCTGGGGGTTCAGAGGAAGATGGTCTCGGAAAATGGAGGAATGGGTGCTGGATGAAGGTCTGCTCCTGGAGCTAGCTGACGAAACCTCTGAAAGGAAAGACGGGAGAGGGAATCAGAGATTAGATTGGCGTGCCCGGGGACGTGGGCGGCGCGGATGATGAATTGGTGCGTGACGGAGGTCCAGGTGAGACGGCGAAGGAAGGGCATGATTTCGGGGGAGTCGGAGCGGCCTTTATTGATGATGTGTACGGTTGCCTGGTTGTCGGTGTGAATGAGGATGGACTTCTGTGCCCACTCGTGACCCCAAATGAGCGCAGCCACCACTATGGGATATAATTCGTGGAGTGCGGAGGAGGGGTGAGTGGTGGGGGGGGTGAACGCGAGGAATTCGGGTGACCAGGCGGACGCGAACCACCGACCTTGGTGGTAGGCGCCGAACCCGAGTGAGGGGGCCGCGTCGGTGTAGAGTTGGATGTCGTCGGGGTTGGAAGTGAGTGTGTCGTAAAAGAACGTGATGCCGTTCCAGTGCGAGAGGAGGTGAAGCCAGAGGCGAAGGTCGGTGTGACAGGAGTGGTCGATGGGGACTGTGTCGTGCAGTTTGGGGACGGAGTTGGCGGTGGAAAGGAGGTGGGAAATGAAGGGACGGCCTTGGGGTATGATGCGCATGGCGAAGTTGAGGTGACCGAGCAGGGCTAGGAGTTGCCGTTTGGTGCAGGAAGGGGCCAGGAGGTAGTTGTGCAGGAGGAGGGTGATCCGGTTCAGCTTATCTAAGGGGAGGGAAGCCTTGAAGGCGACTGTGTCCAGCGTGATGCCTAGGAACTCGAGGGTGGTGGACGGGCCGATGGTTTTCTCCTCGGAAAGAGGGACGCCGAGTTCTGTGAATACTTGTCTGAGTGTAGAAATGCCGTGTGCTGGGGGGGTGGAGGGGGGCTCGACGATCAGGAAGTCGTCAAGGAGATGAATCAGGTGGGGAATGTGGTGGTTATTCAGGAGGATCCAACAGAGTGCTCTGGAAAGGGAGTCGAATAACTTTGGGCTGCTTTTGCATCCGAACGCGAGCCTGACGGCAAAATAGTAGGAACCCTTCCAGAGCACTCCGAAGAAAGCCCAGAAGTCGGGGTGTAGGGGCAGTACTTTGAAGGCATTTGTGATATCCGCTTTTGACAACTGTGCCCCGTGACCGGCGAGGTGAATGAGGGTTATGGCGTTGCTGACGGTGTGATATGACATGGAGAAGTCGTGGCTGGGGATGGTGCTGTTGATGCTGGGGACGTGAGTGTTGTGAGGGGAGGAGAGGTCCAGGATGAGGCGCTTCTTCCCCGAATACTTCCTAGTGGCCACGCCGATGGGGTTGATGCGGTACACGGGGAAGGGAGGCGAGTCCAGGGGCCCCATCATGAACCCCTCCTCCACCTCCTTGGCGATTAGCCTGTCGACGGAGTCGGGGTCGTTGATGGCGGACTGGAGGTTGTTGCAGGTGTGGGAGGTGGTGGGGGTGACGATTAAGCCGGGGTGGAAACCGTGCGTGAAACCGTTAATTAGGAAGTTGACGAACGGCCGGTCGGGGTGGTTGCGGAGGGCGGTGGCGAGGGCTGGGATGATGATTGGTGTTTTGAGGAGGCTGACTAACCATGAAGGGGTGGGGTTGTGCGGGCAGGTGGTGCGTGAGTGAGGTCCCCCGCAGAACGAACAGGTGTGTAGGTAACGGCAGTTGGCGGCGACGCAGATAGATCCGTTGAAATTGTTACATATCTGTCGCCCTGACTGGTATAAGAGGGGCCTCCCTCTGCTGTCTTGGGCATTGGAGGTGCGGGCGGGATCGGAGGAACGTGCAGGCTTGGGAATTGAGGTTGGGAGGTGGGGCTGCCGAACCGGTGCGGGAGAACAGAGCTGGGATGTGGCTGGAGGTGTTGGCGGGGGCCTCTACTCTCTTGTGGAGGGTCTTGTTGGGTGCCTTGTTGGAGGCCCTCTGGACAGCCGTGGTGCAAGCGGCGGACGGGTGGGAAGGAGCTCCGCACAGGTCACATGAGAGGGAGGCCCTGGCCGCGAACACCCTGCAATAAAGCTCGTAGTCCAGGACCCCCCAGTATGTGCCAAGGTTGAGCTGCTGCACGCGAGCCGCCGCCTGGGTTGCGAATTGGATGTGGTAGTTGTAGAACCCCGTGCCGCCGAACCGAATGGCCAGGTCCAGCACCAGGACCAGGTACTGGTCCAGTTCGGCCCGACGGCCGGGGTAAACTACACATATCACGTCCCTGAGTAGGGAGAATGTGTAAGCGAACTCTGAGGGGGTGAGATCTCGGGAACGGGAGGGGAGGGACTGGCGAAGCTCGGCTAGGAGGCCGAAGGGGGTGGTTATTTCCCTATTGCGGAGGGGGTCGGATATGGAGGGCTGGATCAGTTCGGCCAGGTCGATGTACGCACCGTTGAGGATTTGCTGGCGGAGGGAAGCGGTGACTGGGGAAGGGCGGGTCGCTTCTGACAGGGGGGGAACGGCTGGGGTGACGGTGGCCAGGGAGTTGGAGGGGGCTGAGGGAGAAAAATGGCTGAAGGTGCCGGGTCCCTGAAATGTGGGGAAAAGGGTGGGGAGGGGATAATGGGCGGACGTGCGTGCGAGTTGTGGCTGGGAATAGAGGGCAGACAGCATGGAGAAGAGCTGAGCCGGTTCGGGGAGGTGGGCGGTGGGAGGAGCGGACTGGTGGGGGGGAAATGAGGTGGCCTGAGGGGGGTGCTCTGCGGGAGCCTGGGGGAAAGGGTCGGCGGGAGCGTGGGACGAGAGCTCTGCGGGAGCGTGGGAAAACTGCTCTGCGGGAGCGGGGGGGGCCTGCGCACGGTGGGTGATGCTGACCGTGCGGTGGGGGGGGGGAGAGGTTAGGGGCCACTCATCATCCGGGGAGGGGGGTGGATGTGCGTGACGACGGGACGTCCTGGAGCGTTGGTTTGGGGGGGGGGACTGGGGTGGTTCGGGAGCGGGACGGCGCCGGCTGGATGCGCGGCCCCTGGCTCCGCGACCTCTGGGTGGTGCGTAGCCCCGGGTCGAGCGGTGGGCTGCGGTGCGCCGGTCGGGTGGAGGCGGGGGGGGCATGAGGTGCTGAGCCTGGGAGGGGGACGATTGGGGGTGCACGTGGTGCCGGTTGGGGGGGGAAGGCTGCTCGTGAGCCTGGGGATGGCCGTGGGCCTGGGATGGGGACGAATGGGGGTGCACGTGGTGCCGATTGGGGGGGGGAGGCTGCTCGTGAGCCTGGGGATGGCCGTGGGCCTGGGATGGGGACGAATGGGGGTGCACGTGGTGCCGATTGGGGGGGGAAGGCTGCTCGTGAGCCTGGGGATGGCCGTGGGCCTGGGATGGGGACGATTGGGGGTGCACGTGGTGCCGGTTGGGGGGGGGAGGCTGCTCGTGAGCCTGGGGATGGCCGTGGGCCTGGGATGGGGACGAATGGCGGTGCACGTGGTGCCGATTGGGGGGGGGAGGCTGCTCGTGAGCCTGGGGATGGCCGTGGGCCTGGGATGGGGACGATTGGGGGTGCACGTGGTGCCGGTTGGGGGGGGGAGGCTGCTCGTGAGCCTGGGGATGGCCGTGGGCCTGGGATGGGGACGAATGGGGGTGCACGTGGTGCCGATTGGGGGGGGGAGGCTGCTCGTGAGCCTGGGGCTGGCCGTGGGCCTGGGTTGGATTGGGGGTGGGAAGCACTCGGTGCTGTCCGTGCGGTTGGGGGGGGGAAGACAGAGTGGGGGGCGCTCGGCGCCGGGAAGAGGGGGAAGGGAGAGGAGGGTGGGAGGGGGAAGGGGCGGAGGGCGCGAAGCGCTGCTCCGAGTGTGGATACGACACGGAGTGCCGATCCGGGGAGTGCGGGGAAGGGGGCGCTCGGCGCCGGGAGGAGGGGGAAGGGAGAGGAGGGAGGGAGGGGGGGGGGGAGGGACGCACTCGGTGCTGTCCGTGCGGTTGGGGGGGGGAAGACGGGGTGGGGAGAGAGGAGGGACGCACTCGGTGCTGTCCGTGCGGTTGGGGGGGGGGAGACGGGGTGGGGAGAGGGGAGGGACGCACTCGGTGCTGTCCGTGCGGTTGGGGGGGGGGAGACGGGGTGGGGGGCGCGTGGCGCCGGGGAGGGGGGAGGAGGGTGGTAGGGGGAAGGGGCGGAGGGCGCGAAGCGCTGCTCCGAGTGTGGATACGACACGGAGTGCCGATCCGGGGAGTGCGGGGAAGGGGGCGCTCGGCGCCGGGAAGAGGGGGAAGGGAGAGGAGGGAGGGAGGGGTGGTGGGAAGGAGCCTCCAGGGGACTGGAGGCGGAACCGGTGTGAGAAGCCCGGGTGGGCGTGGCCCCGACGGTGGCTGGGGGCTGGTGGAGGTGAGCCACGTATGCCTCGAATAGATCGGCCTTGCGGTCCGTTCGGAGGAACGGGACTCCGTTTGCCGCGAGCGTCTGCTGCAAGCGGAAGACCGTCCACTCGGATATGGACGGTCGGCCTGTTGAAGAAGACGGGCGCCCCTGCGATCCGCCGATCGCGGAAGCGCCGTGGCGAGAGGTGGACGGTCGGAGTTGTTTGTCGGCCTCGGGAAGGCTGGATGGCGGCTCCCGTGGCTGTGCTGGAGAAAGCGGTTCTGAAGCCTGGACTGCGCTAGAACCGGGTCGGACGGAGGCGCTTGTTGCCGGGACTGCCGACGCTGTCTCGGAGCGTGGCGAGCCGTACCATTCCTCGTCTCCCGAGGCGTAGAGCTCGAATTCGTCGGACATGGTAGCGGCGGACAAAACGCGCGGATTAAATTTGTGCTCTAATGTAACGTGAACTCACTTGCACTGCTGTATTAGCTTTATAAACCGTATATAACAGCAGTGCTGACAGTATGGATCGAGGCGAACGTAACGTGAATGAGAGGAGGAGGAAAAAAAAAAAAAAAAAAAAAAAAAGAACGAGGAGCTTTACCTGACAGTTTGGTGGCACGGAGCCGTATCAAACGATTTGGTATGGTTTCGAGAGATCTGACAGCGCGAGGCGGTATCAAACAGGTAAGTAATGATATGAGGTGTGTATTTATGCTGTGGGGAATGTTGCGTGATTGGCTGCGCTGCCGTGGAGACGCGGGTGAACTTGACGAGGAGATAGGGATGGGAGTGATTTGGGTTGAGCAGTGGGTGGTGTCCACTCCTGAATCTACGTTGAACACAACTACATTAAGCGGTTGAGGGACCTTAATGTCCATCCTCTTATTATTAGATGGTACCATTCATTCTTAACTAAACGTACACAAAGGGTCAGTGTGAATGGCACTATGTCAGAGCGCAGAACCCTGAGTACTGGAGCACCCAATTACATCATTAAATTCTTGGATGACACTGCCATCTTAGCCCTTCTGGATAAGGATAGGGATGTAGCTGACTACTTTTTAGAGGTACAGAACTTTGTAAAGTGGTGTGATGACAACCACCTTATTCTTAACGTTAAGAAGACACAGGAGATGGTGTTTGACCCCAAGAGTATTGGTGATCACTAGGGTTGGGATTCGGAACCGGGTCCATTTCAGACCCGGTTCCGACATTGCGGATCCGGAGCCGGTTCCATCGTTTTTTTATTAATGGTTCCCCAAACGGTTCTCATCAGTGGTCATTTAGCTCCGCTGTGTCTGTGTGTGCATGCATGCAGAGCCTGGGGTGACGTCACCCCACCTACATGAGTGAGGTCGGGGAGAATACGCCCACTGTTCTGTGCATTCAGCGACCGCCGCGGAGCGAGTGGGACAGTATGTCGAAGAGATCTCCAAAGTGTGGTTAACAGAGAGGGAAATGACTGAGGCTGAGCACGCAAAGTGCAATAAATGCGATGCTATAGTTGCAAAGGTTGTTGCAACTTGTACCACGTCCACATTGAGGAAACATCTCAAAATCAATATGCCTACACGAGTCCACAACTCACGAGAATAATCTAGGCACATTGCGTTTGTGAGCCATGCGGAAAGCCGTGCCCGCTCTCCCCGCAGCTCCACCACAGACGGAGGGGGACGATCTGATGCAAGGCTGGTTTACTTTCCCCAGGCTAGTAACGTAATAGAAAACTAACATATAGAAAACTAACGTCTACAGAGCTTTTCATTAGGCGTATTGTACAACTGTTGTTAATGGTGGTTATTTAGAACGCCAGTGACTCGCCGTCTTTCTGTCTGATATTTTATGAATCACGTTAACTATATATTTTTAAAACTTATAAGCAACTCAACTGCTTTTGATTTGGCTCTAAATGAATCGCGTGACTGTTGAGAGCCCAGCGTTTAGGTGCATATACCTCCATAGATTGATTACTTTATAAACAGTTTGCAGAAAAAAGCACAGGAACGTAGCCTACAGTTCAATACAAGGTCTGCTAAGAGGATTTTATAATCCAAGAAAGCACTATGGCTTGTTTCCATTAGGGTAAGGGGTCCTTCATATTAAATTAATCTGAACATTAAAGACAACATTTGTCACCACAACAATATCATTATTGCAATGTGTAGGCCTACTGTATATTTAATATACAGTACAAATTGCAATATACAGTACAAATTACAACAATGATATTGTTGTGGTGGCTAGCTGCTGGTGGTGGTGGTGGCGGTGAAGTTTAAATAATAGTGCCACCTCATAATTGTAAAGTGCATTTTCAATAATTGAATTAATGAATTTGTGTTTATTATGTACTTGGTTAGGTTAGTTATAATATAAGCATAATCTATGTCAGAAAAAAGGGGGAAAAAATAATATTAGGATCCGTTAAGGGAACCGTTAGGAACCGGAACCGTTAAGAGGGATCCGGGAAGGATCCGGAACCGTTAAAATCCTAACGAATCCCAACCCTAGTGATCACAGGCCTGTGGTCATCCATGACTCGACCATCTCACAGGAATACAACTTAACTTGGAATACACATGTTGACAGTCTCTGTAGTCTCTGTCTTGGAAAGCCTGGTCAGGTTTGGCATCACAGTTTGGTTCGGTAATCTCTCAGTGCAACTGAGGTCCAAATTGTTCAGATTGGTGCAGACTGCAGGGAAGATCATAGGGGTAAGACAACTCCCCTCTCTGCAGTCTATTTATGAGCAGGCTACATTAAAACAGGCTAAAAAAATCGTCAGTGATCATGTTACCCATGTTTTAAATGGCGAGTTTGTACTTCTGCCCTCTGGGAGAAGATACAAAGAACCAAAGTGGAAGTACATCAGATTTAAGAAATCGTTTGTACCAGCATCAACTAAGATGTTGAACGAGGCTCTGAAACAGCAGTAACTGTGTGAGGCTAGATTATCCACATCATGTGTGCAATTGTGTAATGTTGTGTATTCCTCTGTAATGTATTTTGTTTGTCATTGATGTTTTATGTGTGGCTGTAGCTGGGGTGAAAGCCCAAGACAAATTTCCCTTGTGGACAATAAAGTTTACCTTGACCTTGAATTCAAAGTGTTTCAGCTGTGTGTTTATACCCAGTATTGTGTATAGAAACGGATGGGTTATTAATTATTATTATGTGTTGTTGCGCAGCCGCCCGCACACACACACACACACACACACACACTCACACTCACACATACACACACACACACACACACACACACACACACACACACACACACACACACACACACACACACACACACACACACACACACACACACACACACACTCACTCACTCACTCACTCACACACACACACACACACACACACACACACACACACACACACACACACACACACACACACACACACACACACACACACTCACTCACTCACTCGCGCACTTGTCAAAAATCCTCCATAGTGTACTATGAAGTTGTGAAGCCGTTGCACTGATGCGAGGTCCAGGTTGTACGGCAGCAGCTGCTTTAGCTGCGTTCACCAAGCATAGTTGTGTTAGCCTGGCTAATAAGCCAGACTAATATCACACAGCTGTGTGGCGTTTGCCGTGCGATAGGCATGTTCATAGGCGTGTTCACCGTAGTGTAGTTGTGTGGCATTTGCCGTGCGATAGGCGAGAGATGTGTGTGTCGGGTTGTTTCCGGCGTGTTGTTGCTGGCGGTGGCCGTCATGGGTCCTTATTAGTGTAGTCTAGTCAACACGACGTGGTGGAGTGTTCGCCTGGCCGGCACAGCAGCCAGAGGGGGAGGGGGCGGAGGTAAGATGAGCTGGTGTAGAGCAGAGGTAGCGAGATTGGACATTGAGGGTCGGAAATAACGTGTGTGTCACTGTGAAGGCCGTACCATTGGACTGGCCCCATGAAGTGAACGGAGTTGGCGTAACTCGGCGAAGTGGTGACGATTTTGACGTAGGCTGGTGGTGTTGCGCAAGAATGTGTTATTTCATAAAAATGGGTATTGTACTGTAAATATGACAGTTGCATGGATGCAAAGTAGTGGTTGATGTCTGGACAGGCATGCTGTTGGTGTTGTGTATGGTGAGATGTGTGCAAACGGTGTGGTTTGGTAGGAGAAGGCGGACAAAGGATGGGGTGTTGCGCTGTCTATTAGGGTGGCAGGATGTACTTAGTTACTTTCCACCACTGAGTGCACAGTAACTGCTAGTTCAAGATTGGACATGGAGGCAACAGCCTTAATAGACTCTCTACAGTACGTCTTGTTTGTTGTGCATGTGTCATTGAGTGAAGCATCACAATACTGTTAAATGGCCTATGTCTAATGGAAGTGGAGATGACATCCCAACAAAGATGCTAGATAAGAGGGAGATGAGGACAGACTTACAGAATTTAAAGCAATTTGCTCTCTAGTTAGCGATGCATATTTTAAAAGACTATTTTAAGGCATACAGTACAGTAAGTATGTGCTTTAGTATTACGCCACAGTTATTTCCGACCGTGCATTGTGATTGGCTGAGAGTGCAATTATCTCCAGAAATAGCACTCCACACTGAATGCATCCACTTTATTTACCTTACCTGTAGCCTAGCAACAGCTGCCATCTGCTCTTAGTGAGTTTTAGTTGTCTTTCCCTGGTAATCGTCAATGATAATAATAATGAAAGCCTTTATTGTTGAATGCATCTCCGGAAGGAAGAGTAGGCGTCACTATTTTTCACTTAACCCTCGACCTCCCTCTCAATCATATTCTGTCCTATGTATTCAATTCACACACATCATATGACATGAATTAGCAACAAAATTCGATATCATCACAAAATATATAACACTATATGAGTGGAAGAAAACAGATGGGGGTGTAAAAATGGATAATTTCCTCTCCCTTGGGCCATTGTTTGAGGGAAGGGGTCAGGGCATTCCACACTTGGGTGGCAGTGCTGTAGAAGGAGAATGTACCCATGTTTGTTTTATAAGTGGATGGTACCAGATCATTGTTCTCGCTCCCTTCAGTAATGTGGCTGTGGGTGTCGCTCATTGTTTGTTCATTCAAGGCAAAGCTGCATTTACAATTTTTAATATAAATTCCATAACTCTACTGTCTTCTACCCGGAGGCAACCTAGACTAGCAAAATGGTCCAAAGACCAAAAATACCCATAATCCCCTGGCTGGTCCATTACAGCCAAAAAGGGGTTCTCAAACTTTTTTAAATTCAAGGAGCTCTACTCTGAGTGCGTACAAGTGGAACATGAGAGTGGAGGACATTTTTTCTGGTTTGCTTGGTGCCCTGGCAAAACCAAAGTATGCTCCTCAGCATAATATGACCCGCCTAATGTCCTCTGGCTGCAGAAATCTTTTGTCGAGGTTTCTTGAGCATGGCACAACTCCTTACTCTCTGAACTGCTGGTGGATAGCAGAGAGCGTTACCTCTGATATGCTAGAATGAAAACAGACATCCATTCTTTGGAAAATTCATGTTAATGTTCCTCTTTCAAGCTGCTTCTACGTTGAAAACCCATGAAGTTTAAAGTTTAAAATATAAGAACATTATGTTATTATAAAAATTATAATAATTACGGGAATATTAACGCGACTGCAAAGGGTATAAGTGCAATAGTATTAGCTTAGTATTAGTACCGACGGAACCGGTCATATTTCATATTTCAGTTGCACAATAATACATTTATTTCATATTTACATGGCAATTTAAGCTTTGACATCTAAGCAAAATCTAGCCTGGTATTACCAGATTGCTATTGTGGCTTTAACACATTTTAGACGTTACAGAAATCTGTAGAAAGAAATTCACTATAGAGGTTTTTCTCCTCTTGTGGAAAAAAAGACCCAGCGAGAAGACTGAATTTAATTTAGCCTCGGTCCCAAATGGAACCAAATGGACCTATTTGGTTCCATGAAATTTGTCAAGGCGCTCCTACGGGCTCAGGTTGCACCTGTCAGCTGGGCGGGAAGATAGGATAGAGGCTTATGTCCTCCCGGTGGGGGCTCCGTCCTCACTGGCAGGTGGTGACGACACACAAATGTGTTTGGGTAGGAAACCCAACAGTAGTGCATGAGAAACAGACAGAGAGAAAGAAGCAAAGAAAGGAGTGTCTCTCATTCACACATACGCACACACATACCCTTGGCAGTCCATCGTTAACGAGGATGACGCAGCTTCCTCGTGCTGTGATGAATTGGTTTGTCAGTGGCTATCAGTGCTGACAGCGATGCCACTGTAAATGGAACCAACCTACTGTTTCAACCACTGTAAATGGGCCCTGCCCCTTACGGGTCCATTCAGTTCCGTTCGTACACTCTCCGAGATGATGCTGGAACAGAATGATGGTGTCTTCACTGGCTCTCCTTAAGGCGTGTGAGTCCAGTGTGGCTGAACCACATGAACCCTGTCATGTCATGACAGGCGAACATTCGGCCCAAATAGGTAGAGATTTGGCAAAAATGTCCACTCAGCTTGGAGATTTAAAAAAGGAGGGCAAAGGATAGACGCCTGGAGTACTCCAGTCAACAAAGTGTTTTGTTTTAAGTGGTTAAATGGCGATCACAAACACACACCTGATTTGAATACTTGATAAGAATGTTCTGCATATGAGCGCACGGTGGCACAGTCGGTAGTGCTGTCGCCTCACAGCTAGAAGGTCCAGGGTTCGATTCCCACTGGGGACGCTGGGGGTGTGTTCTCTCCTCCGCGTCATCAATGCCCATACCCGAGGCGGGGTTGGTGAAAGGGCCTTTCTGTGTGGAGGTTCTCCCCGTGTCCCATAGGGTAGGTACCCTCACAAAAAACATGCAGTAATCCTGGTCTCTAAACTACCTCCTGGAGGGGAAGGAACTGGTCACAATAACATGTTCCTTCCATGTCCGGCTGGAGAAACTCTCCCCTGTCAGGTGAAAAGAAGCAGCTTGGACTCCTCATGCATAGAAGGCAGCATGAGGTCAGTCTGCTGCCCCCCCAGGTTGGCAAAGGAAGTGTAGCGCCCAGGATTACATTAGATAATTGATTAAAAAAAAATCTGCATTATACACTAGTAGATAGTGTATCTATATATACAAGTGAGAAGTTGTACCCAACCCAGGAAAAGCGACCCAAAGTCACACACTGCATACATCACTGACACGTCACTGACACACTGCAACACACTACACTCACACGGCAGTGACGTCACACACTTACCCTCCGCGTCGTTCGGCCGCTATCTCCTCATATCGCGCCGAACGCCGACCCTCAACACCACCCGCGGAACATTACTCATTGCACTGACACCAACGTTGCCTCCCTTCCACACCCACGCCGGCATTGTATCTCTTCACAACAAACAATATCTCCCCAAGCACCCACACCCCCGCACGCACACACTCACATGTTGCCAGGTCTATGAAAACAAGCCCAGAAAAAATGCCATTCAACACGCTACTTACAACTCGCTTACAATTCGCGGACCTGGCAACACTGCATCCCGTGATTCCCCTCTTTTCATTGGCTGCGCCGCCAACATTGTTGCCACGTCTATGTAAACAAGGCCGCAAACCCTGACTTCCTACAGCCTACAGCCTATACTTACACACACTACCACTCGCTTACAATACGTGGACCTGGCAACACTACATCACCCCTTCCCAATGGCTCAAAACCCCACCACGTGACCCACGTGGTGGAACCACTACCGGAAAGTACACAGTACACACACACGCGCGCCGCACCACCATGCACAACCCCTGAATAAAACGTGAATAAGAATGACTGAGAAAAGTGAGAAACGAAATCTGCAGCCTGTAATTTATTTAAAATTAGCAATCCAGAAACGTAAATATTATATAATATAAGGAACCACTAACCAAAGGCAGTGATTAAAAGTTGTATTATGCTGCCACGTTGTATTATGCTGCCATGAAATGTCAAATGTTGTTTACGTTGTGTGACGATTCTGATTGGTTACTGAGTGTCACATGTTGGTGCGCGTTCATCTGTAGCCCTTGACTCTCAGCACTGAAGAGTAATGCATTGCGGTCCACATGTCTTCAATACAATTACAAACGATAGGAAGCCACTGGGTCGCAAAATGTGTGCGATCAATGTTATTCACACCACAAACCACTTGGGGGCAGCATAAACATCACAACACAGTTTGACATATAGTTTAACACACAGTCACCATAGACGCTAGAAAAACATGAATGATGAGCCACATGGAGCCAGGTAAAGATAATAATTCATTTTCATAATGGAACAACAAGACAAGAAAACTGTAGCCTCAATCTACATGAAATTAGCCATGTTTGCCAATGCCATGTTTATTTTTTATTTTTAAAAGCCTTCCATTGAATGTGATGATACCTATAGTGCATGTTTTCTTGATATTTTCATAGCGCCCTCTCTAGGACAAAAGTCACCAGCCGCCACTGACACACACACACACACACACACACACACACACACACACACACACACACACACACACACACACACACACACAGTGTACAGCCTGCCGGAAACCAAAAGTAGAAGAAGAAGAACAACAACACAGGTTCTACACTGATTCTAACTTGGATGGAGAGCGCCGCGATTACATGCACAGTTACAATAATGCAAACACGACCGCGTCGACACCTGGCGTGGTACAATCGGGACGAACCGACGCGCATATATGGATAAGAACAACAACACCAACACTACACGCACACACGCGCGCTGCAACACGCTGCAACACAAAACAGCTGTGTACAACGCAGTGTCACTGCAGACACGTGTGTGTGTGTGTGTGTGTGTGGTGTGTGCGGATCGCTTCGCGATGCAGCTGAAATGGCACGCACGCACACACACACACACACACGCCACAAAACGCTAATAATAATAATACACAATAAGAACACTACACTAATAATAATAATAACAACAACAGTACAGAGAACAGTACAGTACACATGAGTACAGTACAGTACAGAAAAAAAGCTCACATCAGAATATTAATAATAATAATAATAATAATAATCATAATAAATAAGAACACAACACTAATAACAGTACAGAGAACAGTACAGTACAGTACACATGAGTACAGTACAGTACAGTACAGTACAAAGACTTACAGTACAGTACAGTATACTGTTCCTGCGCCTTGCCATGCTCTCTTTCAATAATAATAAAATATAAGAACACTACACTAATAACAACAATAATATCAACAGTACAGAGAACAGTACAGTACACATGAGTACAGTACAGTACAGAAAGAAAGCTCACATCAGAATATTAATCCATGTAATAATAATAATAAAAAATAAGAACACAACACTAATAACTATAATATCAACAGTACAGACAACAGTACAGTACAGTACATCAGAATATTAATCCATGTAATAATAATAATAATAAAAAATAAGAACACAACACTAATAACAACAGTACAGAGAACAGTACAGTACAGTACACATGAGTACAGTACAGTACAAAGACTTACAGTACAGCACAGTACAGTACAGTATACTGTTCCTGCGCCTTGCCATGCTCGCTTTCATACGCAAATACACAAAACCAAACAGGGCCACTCAGCCAGCTTGGCAACTTTGCGCTTTCCAAGCAAATGCATAAATGAAAACATCATGGGTTGCCATTGCCTTCTTCCCATTTGCGACGCATCGCATGGCGCTGGGATGAGCGGGCCGAAGGCCCGCGAAATTCTAGTAATATACAAATGCATAATACATTACTATCACGTCTGCCTCAGTTTTGGTGTTGGAAGCTGCTATGACTTCGGCACTGGCTGGCTGGCTGTCTGACAGGCAGGCTGGATCATTCTGGGCATCCTTGGCTGCCTGCATGCTTCACTGCTATTAATGTTATTCGCTCAGATTTTGATAAATGTCTGGGCAAAAACTTGAATGAATAAAATTATAGTTACAAATTAAATTAAAGCCGATGCGAGAAGCTGTTTGAACACTATAGATTGTGTTCCACAATGGATATGTAGGTTGTGACATGTTTGTAGCAGAACAAAGTATGGCTGACCCAAACATAAAAATGTGTATATATATATTCAAATTCATTTAATTTATTTTATTTTTATTATTTAAAGTTTTTATATAAATGTATTGACCTTATTTACCTTTTATGTGCCTTACCTTGCGCCTCAAGTGCAACGTCATATGTTTTATTACCGTATAAAACATACGGTATTAGTGGGGAGGGGGGGTTTCAATTCTCCATCTCAGAAAAATCCGTCCCGTGTTGTAGACCAGCAAAGACCAGCAAAGTCTGTGCCACTCTGAAACATGTTTTTTTTCTGACCGGGAGATACAGAATTTCTTTAGCTGTCGAAATGTGAAGAACTGTGTCAAGAATCGGCACTGACTCTGCATACTACTCCTGCCTTAAGGCAATAAATCACTCACAAATATGAGATATGAGGTGTCATTCCCAAAAAGCCATTTATTCACTTGGAAAGTAATTTCTTACTTGAATGAATCATTGCATATTCCAAAACCAGGGATGATATCTGCACACAAAACAGCTGATAACTCAGTCTAAAAGCCCTACTGGCTGTGTTGCTCTTTGAACAAACCGTATCCGCCATGAGTCCTGTGATCTCACTAAGTGCATAAAATGAGAGTTGACATTCTGTTCCGATGGTGACGTTAGAGGAAAGGTCATGGAATCATTAAATGGTTAGAGTTCATCCTCCAGGTAACATGAATACGCTCTGCATGTCGCTCTGTTTCATGACAATCCACCCATTAGTTTCTACAAAACGAATGGGTAGATTACTACCGGTAATTGTCTCCACCAGGCCGAAGGCATGGGGAGAGAGTATGTTTTGCACTGGGGAGAGAGTATGTTTTGTCCGTCCGTCCGTGTGTCCGTCCGTCTGTCTGTGACCAGCTAATCTCTGGCACCGTTGGCTTGATCGCAGCCATACTCTGCACACACACTCCCTGTATGCCAGAGCTGAACCTCTGCCCCAAAGTTTTCACATTAGCCTAGGCCGCTTTGACAGTACACCTACATATTTTGTCCAAACATCATGCAAATTGGTACACAGTCTCTCTAGTCTCTCTCATTCAACGAAACGGGTCTTTCAGATTTTTCAGACTCCATCCTGATTGGCTAAGATTGGCTTCTAAAGTTCGCAGGAGTGCTCCGTTTCAAAGAAAATGCTGCGAATCATGAACACATTGAGTGATTTCCGTGAAGTTTTGCACACACATTCCATTTCCCACTAGGCCGGGGAAGACATGCCACTTGAACATTTTCAACTCGGCCTCATGGTGGCGCTATAACTGGCCAATTAGTGTTTTTACTTATAACTGCACCGATCTGTGTAAAACCTTGTATGCACACTCCCTAGAGGCCAAGGAAAAACATTTGCCTGGAATTTTTCACATCTGCTCTGTATAGCGCCACCAGGAGGCTGACATATGTAAAACACATTTTCTAATATTACTCCTTCAGATTTTATCCAAATTTCAGTACACATGATCTCCATAGTCATGTGATCAAGATGGGTTTGTTTGATTTCTCATAATCCATCCTGATTGGCTACGATTGGCTTCTAAAGTTTTCAGGAGTAGCTTCCTAAACATTTTGACAAAAATCACACACAGTTCTATCATCCTGGTGGAGACCTGTGCCCAGAAGGGCACTTTTTCTAGTTTGTTCTAATTCTATAGTTTAGCATGCAGTTGGCCTCGTATCGGGGTGGTGGGGATAGACTGAGGAAAGCACAGCAAATTCCATGGCAATCCAGTGGTTTTTCATTTTATTTGGGACTACTGTAGTGGTCCACACTTTTTCCCTTTTTTCCCTTATTTTGACTGTATAGACAGCAGAGAGGGTACAGTGAATGTTAGGTGCAGGATGGCTTCTGTGTAAGACCAGAGGTTGGTCAATCTTGGCGTTGTAATGCTTTTTGTTGACTGTGCCGATAACAGTGGCTTTTGGTGAGAGGAAGTGTTTCTCAACTCAATGTCATGAAAACTAATGGTCAAATTTGATCCAACTCAATTAGTCAAGACCGTCTGAATGGAAACAAAATGTTGGTGATCAATTACAATTGATCACCAAAATTCTTACCAATTGGATTATTCCAATATAGAAGTGAAGCTTTCAGCAGGTCAAAACAACTGAAATCCGCTGGCAGTGAATACAAAAAGAGACTATTGAGAGTTGACTGCTCTGGGAAGACGTCTTGAAGCTAGAAGTAAACCACTGTAGACGCACGTCAAGTTCACCTGTTAAAACTAAACAAAATAAAATAAACTACTACAATGAAAAGAGATTGATGACAATGATCTCAATAGTTGAACTGGCACAATCGAGACCTTTTACCGTGATGAAGACCCATCATGTTCACTTCTGAATGTTACGTTTTAATTTCTCTGAGATGTTGAATAGCTGTTGTCTGTGAACTTTCAAACTTTCCGCAGATTGAAACCAAGCAAGAACACTTGGACGTGGATTTGAAATACTATAATTGACACCTGAAAAATTGACAAAATCTGTGTTAATCGCAGCAGCCGTATTAGGTCTCGGACCTCGCCCAGCTGACTGCAGTTTAATCAATAACCTATTAGCGAACATCAGCAACTTCATCACAAAACTAGAAACCATCTCATTGTGTGATGCATGGGGCTATTGTCCTCACTCTGCACAGCATTGCAAACAGATGCTGTAGGTGTAGGGTCATATATTTGTTTTAATACCCCAAATATCTTTTTTATTTTCCCAGTTGGTTGTTTCCATATATATATAGTTTTATATGGAGAATGATGATGAGTGCATAGTGAGGGATTTATTTGTCACTAACTCCAAGCAGCAAAATAAATTAAACATAAACATAATATAAGGTTAAACTAAGCTTTAAAACGTGCAGGTGGTTCTTAATGGTTACAGTATTCTGCACGCAAATGTTAAGTTCTGCATTAACTATACTTATATTCTTCATTAACCTGTGTCCCCCAGCGGTCTGTACTTGGCCCCCTCCTTTTTCCACTATATACCAAATATTTGAAATCGGTGATCTGAAAATAGCAGATCACCGATTTTAACAGCCTATGCCCAGAGCAGGGATGATAGGATTCATGTGGCTATGCCCCGGTCTGGACGAGTGTACAAGATAAGCTGCTGTTCCACTGTCTCAAGTGCCTCTTATCTTGGCGTGATGTACTTGTGACAGTACTGGTGGATCACAGCCCACCACTATAGAAATACTGACAAGGGGCTTCGTGGAAAACTGGGGCTCTTGCACTGTCAGACAATCAGCCTGTGGGAATACTGAGAGCGCTCTTAATGAAAATCTTAAAATTCAAGTAGTACGCTCCTTGAATTCATGACTTGTTTTCTTTGCCAACTCTCATGGGGTTCCGAACGGCGGTGGAAGAAGTATGCAGATTTCTTAATTACGTAAAAGCAGCAGTTCCACAGTAAATAGTATTTGGAGAGTTATTTTACAAGTATTCCAGTTTTCACCAAGTAATGCACTTGTTTGGGCTGGCCGCACTGTGAGCCAATTCAAGGAAAGCTGTCTGGTCCGAGTGATAGCTTTGCCTGAATACTGCATTTTGTAGCAGCTGATGTGGGCATTCAGCCTTATATGTTCCATGACACAATGGCCATTCAGCCGCATGCTGTGCTGAACGACTGATACTCTGGGTTTTGTACACGGCCTTAGCACAGAGGCTGAATACAAAGCAAGACAGAGCCTTTTGTCCAGTAAATTTGTCAGCAACAATTTAACTTGAGTGTGTAAATGGAACCAAATTGATATGTGAGGGTCCATTTGGTTACATTTCCACCTTCTCTGAGTTACAAATGGATACATTAACGCTGACAATTATTGTGTAGAGCCTTTACTATTCAGACAGATGCTTACATGCTCTCTAACTTTGATGCCAAAAGGAGCGCATGAACAGAATTGAACTAAACAAATGTTCCTTTCTTCTTATCTCCCTCTCCTCCTTTTTCATGCTTGCGTTCATTCCATTCTTCCATTCCTCTCTCCTAATTGCTTCGTCTGACGAATCGCTGCATGTCCCCGTTCTCTGTTTCACCTTCCTCTCCCCCCACAATCTATCTTTCTCATTTACTGCTCCCTACTTCATTCCCGCCTCATTTCATCTCTTTCATCCCCCCCTCTCTTTTTACCCCCTCCCTCTCTCCTACCGTATCTCTACCCTATGCTCCTATTTCCCACTCTTTCTCATCCACCCAATCCCTCTATTTTCCCCTTCGACCCTCACCTTGTCCATTCCTGTCTCTTTCTCTCCTCTGTCCCTCTTTCTTCATCCCCCCCTCTCTCTCTCTCAGGTGAGACGTGTCGGAGTTTCATTGATCTGGCCCCCGCGTCCGAGAGAGGTGAGTAATGACCGTCATTAGGTGCCGTCCGTTCCCCAACACCTGTCCTCTATACTGAGTACGGCGAAACCCACCCCAACCCCCCGCCATCTCTCTCCTTTCCTGAAAGAGAGAGAGAGAGAGAGAGAGAGAGAGAGAGAGAGAGAGAGAGAGAGATTAAGGAGAGTGGGCAGTTGACTCTCTTTACAAATAGAGACGAGTAGATAGGAAGCTTAGAGAAAGTCAGTAGTATAGGAGAGCCGTGGGAGGTGGGAGGCCCTGCAGAGTGTGGCGGGGGCGTGATCCTAGTTGGTAGGCATGCCATGGATTGCAGTAATCCTCCAGCAAAGGCTGCCTGCGAGAGCGGGCTCCCGTGCCTGAACGACAGGGGCATTTTCTGTCTGCTGAGGCTGTGGGGTTCAAATCAGACCAAGGCCGGCTCAGCTCGGATCGAAGGAAACACTTGGTCCCAAAGCAGGCGTTGTGTTTTTCAGAGTCCTTGTGAGGGAGGGAGAAGCAGTCTCCATACTCTTGTTAAACCATATGTCACAAAGCCACGCATATTGCATAATCATAAATTGTAGTTTATGTGTTGTGTTGCATTGTAATGCAGTATAAAATGTAACAAAGTGCAGCGGCCGTAGCTTAGCAGGTAGAGAGAGGTAAACTGGTTCACCTGCCGGCCCGCCCATGTGTAAGCCTGACACGATCATTAAAGTGTACTTGCCGATTAATTGTCATACAAATTTGCTATTAACAATTTAAAGGTAAGGAAAGTGATATTGTTTTGTTCAAATAAGTGTTAAATAGCTCAAGGCAGCACTGTGTATGCCTTGATCCCGCCTCTAGCTGCCGCTGATTGGCCAGGCCGTTTTGTGGCCGGAGCATCAAGTCTGCCTGAGAGTTCCCAGATGGGAGCAGGAGGGGGGAACCCAGTGTACTCTCTGCTGCCCCATCTGGCGGAGTCAGGTTAAAGGTGTAATGAAACGGAAATGGTGGACATTTTATTATGAAGTTTCAAACGGTTTCAAGTTGAAACACCGGTCTGAAGTTTCTGAACCAATCAGAGCGTCGCATCCCTTCAGGCGATGGGACGGTAGCTAGGGAGTGTTGCTATGCTATACGCAGCAGCGTGGTGTGTGTTTGTTTACAAATGAAATAGACGGCCAAACTGTACCAGTTTACTGTTATGTGGCTTATTTCTACCCTATAATGTTTTCAGATACATATTTTAGCGTGATGATTAAGTTGAAACCGAGTAATACACTGTCTGGATGTTATCTGGAATGGGAATAAAAACGGAGGATTTCTGTAATCAATAGCAGCTGTGCTGCACGGATGCGCACATATGGAGAGGATACGGGTGAGCTTCATTTTTATTGGCTTTTATCGATGTGGGCCTCGACACATCATCACGCAGCACGTTTTCGTTTTCAGGAAGTAATAAAAAAAATATTTGTATGGACTTTTGATATAAAAACACACAAAAATGAGAATTTTCCCATTTCTTTGGCATCCATTGTTAGGTATGCTCATATGATGACCACGGAGATGGTCTAAAAGTGTGAAAAACGTATTTTTCATTTCACTACACCTTTAACATAATATGGCAAATAACTTAAATATACAAAGCAAATTATGATTAATTACTTTATAAATAACGGTGCTCACAACACGTCACAATTTAGATCTGCTGCCTATTTCCACTATATTTTGAAACTTATTTCTACATGGAAAGGATTATGACGATTACGCAAAATAATTGTGATTATTTCAAATAATTGCGATTAGGTGATATGTAATCATTGTGACAGTCCTACTAATGTGTACTAATGTGTACGTGAGTAAGACCCTCTGACCTCATGTTAACAGCTCATGACCTCTCCGGGGGAAGGTTATCAAGATACTGACCAATCAATTCCACTGGAAAATGGCATCACCATTCATAGGAGAATCATTGTGTAGATCGTGAGACTGCGTCTCTTGACGGCTAGCCTCGGTACCCAGGCTTTCATTTTCGTCAGCGCAAAAATTGAAAGCCTGGAGGAACGCATTGGCCGCTCTAGTCTAGAAGTGGGAGTCAACCCTTCCGGGTGGGCGTCGGAAACATTTGCAGATCTTTATAGCACATCTAAAAGCTCACAACGTGCCATGCCAGATTTTGATATGGCTAAGTGTGCAAATAAAATAAAATAACTTTTCTAACAAATATTTCTCTAAACATGGGCAATCAGTGGTATCCGCCTCTTAAAAATCAAACCCAAAATTCACTCTTCGCTAAGTCCCACCCAAGCCCGTTCTTGGCCAATACCACGTTAGCGACGGTTAAGGTTAGGATCCTGGTCACGCTTTCAATGCTGGTCAAAATGTTTAAGCAGTGTCAATAAATATATTTGCTGTACAGCATGTGTGGACCTCAGAAAGAGGGTTTGTTTTCTTACCTTGTTATGAGCAAACTAGTCCATTCCATGAATTATTTCGCTCCTCTGTGCAGTTTAATAGTAGGCCCTATCTATAAAAATAGGCTCTCATAGACTTCCATTGTAACGGGGAAACAGCTCTCAAAGTCAGTCAGTTAGCACATAAGCGAACACAACAAAAGCTGATTCTGACAGTTTATGACATCAGGAAAACTCATCCCGTTTTATTTTCGTCTTTTGATAGATTTATAAAGTATTTTGGTTGGAGATATACAGTGAAGCGGTTCTGGTGTTCCCAACTCTCGTTTGTAAACAAGTCGCCATGCTGTTTGAGATGCACCCAGCTGCAGTCCCAGACATTTCTCCTAAAGGGTCTCCCTCAAACACGTCCAAAATTGTGTATGGTGTTTGCGACAAGTGGACGAGATCAAATACATTTGTTTACATCCAAGGCTACTTCAAAAGTGGGTGTACAGAGAGGCTACTTCAGAAGTGGGTGTACAGATTTGGACCAATCAGATCGTTTTGTAGGCAAACCGGAACTTCTTTCCACACAAACTTGTCAGGGTTGCCAGGTCTGCTTATTTCCCGCTACTTTTGGCTTAAGGCTAATAATTAGTGTATGTAATACATTACCAAAACATTAATTATCATAGACATAGGCCTACATAGTATTTATAATGATAAATGCATACAATCTTTTTATTATGATTATATATGGTCATATTATTGTGTTTGTTTTGGCTTGTTTTTCTTGATTTGGCTTTAAGAGTTGGCTTGTTTTTGGAGGTGGGTTGGCTTATTTCTCTCACACAATGTGGCAACACTGAAGTCAAAACAAAAACAAGACAACGTTGACATTTTTTATTAAAAATAAAACCGCATGAGTTTTCCTGATGTCATAAACGGTCAGAATCAGCTTAGTGTTCTAAAAGAGTGACTTTGAGAGCTGTTTTCCCGTTACAATGGAAGTCAATGAGAGCCTATTTTTATTTCTAATATGTACTATTTTATTGAATTGCACAACGGAGCGAAATAATTCATGGAACGGACTAGTTTGCTCATAACAAGGTAAGAAAACCAATCCTCTTTCTGAGGTCCACACATGCTGTACAGCAAATATATTTATTGACACTGCTTAAACATTTTGACCAGCATTGAAAGCGTGACCAGGATCCTAACCTAGTAACTGTCGCTAACGTGGTATTGGCCAAGAACGGGCTTGGGTGGGACTTAGCGAAGAGCTAATTGGATCGATCAGGTACGCATTATGCACACCAAAATATGTATATTTTCAACAATAACTCTGTCAGTCAAGCGTTTCCCAGATTGCATTTAGATCAACCCAAGCAGTTAAATATGTCCGTTTAAAGGTGTAGTGAAATGAAAAATACGTTTTTCACACTTTTAGACCATATCCGTGGTCATCATATGGTCATACCTAACAATGGATGCCAAAAAAATGGGAAAATTCTCATTTTTGTGCGTTTTTATATCAAACGTCCATAAAAATATATTTTTTATTACTTCCTGAAAACGAAAACGTGCTGCGTGATGACGTGTCGAGGCCAACATCGATAAAAGCCAATAAAAATGAAGCTCACCCGTTTAATTCCCCATATCTCCGCATCCGTCCAGCACAGGCTGCACAGCTGCTACTGATTACAGACATCTTCCGTTTTTATTCCCATTCAAGATAACATCCAGAGAGTGTATTACTCGGTTTTAACTTAATCATCACGTTAAAAAATGTATCTGAAAACATTATAGGGTAGAAATAAGCCACATAAGAGTAAACTGGTAAAGCTGGCTGACTATCTGATTTGTAAACAAACATCCACACGCTGTCCTGCGTAGCATAGCTACAAACCCTAGCTACCGTCCCATCCCCTGAAGGGATGCGACGCTCTGATTGGTTCAGAAACTTCATAGCGGTGTTTCAACTTGAGACTTCAAAATAAAATGTCCACCATTTCCGTTTCACTACGCCTTTAAGTTGTAAAACAGCTACTGGAAGACGCAGTGGTGATTGACA
The DNA here is from genome assembly GCF_951216825.1 of Electrona antarctica. Taxonomy (NCBI): domain Eukaryota; kingdom Metazoa; phylum Chordata; class Actinopteri; order Myctophiformes; family Myctophidae; genus Electrona; species Electrona antarctica. Next base: position 19,840,020 of record NC_136795.1, on the reverse strand, counting down.
GTTCACACAATTAAAAATAGAAGCTATGGGATGGGTACACACGTGTAAATCCCATATGGTTGCCGTGGAACATATGCGCTCTGGCTAATGGGGAGGTTAATGGCGGGCGATGTGATGTATTGTATAAACGAGGACGTTGACCTTGCCTAAGACAAGACACAAGGATACACTATAGGCTACGCTCACAGCCACTGTGTATGTTATACAGTAGGTACTATGGTACCTTCCATATGAGGGGGAGGTATATGCTTCCCACATCTAATTTACCCCTTTGGTATAGGCAATTTAGCTGTACAGTATAGTGAGATGACCACTACGCACTGTGTTGAAGTGTGTTCTTCAATGTTGGGAGAAGTAGCCTGCTCCATCCATCCATCTGCAACCGCTTATCAGGAGTTGGGTCGCGGGGGAAACGGTTCCAGCAGAGAGCTCCAGACTTCCCTCTCCAGAGCAAGATTATTAACTTCCTCCTGGGGGATCTCGAGGCGTTCCCTGGCCAGTGTGGAGTTGTAATCCCCCCATCTGGTCCTTGGTCTGCCCACGGCAGTTCCAGTGGGACGTGCAGCGAGGACCTCCCTAGTCGCTGAACTTCTCATCTTATCTCTAAGGGAGAGGCCTGGAATTTTCGTCATTTTAGGGACAAGGCCACTTTTTTAAGATTATAATCCATTGAAACAATTCATTTAATTTAAGGATTAAGGATGACATGCACGCACGCACGCACGCACGCGCACGCACACGCACACACACACACACACACACACACACACACACACACACACACACACACACACACACACACACACACACACACACAGGAACTCTAATAATATTCTATGTCTTCTTTCACCCATTCTTAATAAATCATCTAGTGTAACTTCCTGCACCACTAAATCCCTCATTTGATTCCTCATGGCCTCCCTCTCTGTCTCATACCCTCTACAATTGATTAGAACATTCTAAACTGACTCCTCTTCCTCACATCCCTCACATAACCTGGACCTACCATGTCCAATGTTTTATTTAATCCACTGTGCCCTAACCTTAATCTTGTAATTACGATTAAAAAAAAAGGTAAAAAAGAAAAGTCCCAAAAATGTCTTTTTGGGACTTTTTTTTTGCCTTTATTGATAGAGTAAGTGGAGACAGGAAGCGACGAGAGAGAGATGGGGAGTGACATACAGCAAAGCTCGTCGAGGTCGGGACCCGAACCCGTGATGCGCTGTCAGGCTGCATTAGGAGCCTAAGTGCCCGGACTGCTAGGCCGGCCCGAATCACGATTTCTTCTCTTCTCTGTCCACTACCCACCCTTTTAACTTTGACACTCTTTTGAACATTATATAAATGTCTCCCTTTATCCTCACTGTCCCACTTTTCTTGCCACATTTGATTAACTTTCTCCCATATTACACACTTAACTTCCGCTTTATTGTGCAGCCGATGCAGCTTTTGCACTCACACGTGGGGGACCTTGTTAAACTGTCGGCATTCTCTCTCTGGTGCTTGCGTTTGAGGTGGTTTCGTAAGCCTGTCGTGTTGCCATCTGTCGCTTTCACATTTTCTTGTCTGCAAATTATGTTTGTGTGGTCCTTGTCTGTTCCAGAGAATCCGAAATAGTTCCATACCACTGACGTACAGTTTTGGGAACTAGTTCTTCCTCAACATTTGAGTGTGACTCGCCGTCTATTGCTGTTGTCGTCTTCTTCTCTCTTCTTCTTCTTTTTGTTTAACGGCGGTTGGCATCCAGTTTTTGGTGCATTACCGCCGCCTTGTGATCCCAATTATGGATCAACCAAAAATCTTGCTGCTGTATCTAATTCCCTCTCCCAACGCACATACACACGCATGCGCACGCACGCACGCACACACACACACACGCACGCACACTCCTGTTTCCCTTAAAAACTATTAATATTCTATATGTCTTCTTTCACCCATTCTTAATAAATCCTCTAGTGCAACTAGATACCCTCTACAATTGATTAGAACATTCTAAACTGACTCCTCTTCCTCACATCCCTCACATAACCCGGACTGATGTTTCCCTATCATATCCAATGTTTTATTTAATCCACTGTGCCCTAACCTTAGTCTTGTTAATACGATTTCTTCTCTTCTCTGTCCACTACCCACCCTTTAAACTTTGACACTCTTTTGAACATTATATAAATCTCTCCCTTTATCCTCACTGTTCCACTTTTCTTGCCACATTTAATTAACCTTCTCCCATATTACACACTTTACTAATACTAACCTTAATTTCTACCGTCCCTTTCTCTAAAGCCTTCTTAGCCATGTCGTCCGCGTTCTCATTCCCCTTCACCCCTACATGTGCTGGAAATTTAACCTGACCTCACTGTTTTACTGTTCTCGTGACTGACTGGAGAACTTCCTATAAGAAAACCTTGACGGCTACTTGAGTGGAATGACCTCAAACTACCTAGGACTGCTGCAGAGTCTGTACATATAACTACGCTATTCAATCTAACTGTTTCCACCTATCTTAGTGCCACCAAGACCCCCAACATCTCCACCGTGTACACCCCTAGTGTATCCCTCTGACATTTCCCATAATCTCAGCATTCTTGCAATCCCTGTGTCCTTGTAAATTTGCCCAGTAGGTTTTCATCCACTGTTTCCATCTCAGTTCCAGTGGCATTTCCCCCAATTTTACCTGTAATGCAGACACTGATGATGATTTAAAAGCCCCCACTGCATGCCCTTACCTAGGTATCAATATTGTCGTACGACAGTGTCAGTCATCAAATATAACCAATCTACAAGTGCGCGACACATCATGTATTGTGAGCCTGTATACAGTATATTAGCTATCTTCACCGAGCGGCAAAATCGAACGACAAAGTGTAAATAAGACTTTAGGGTGGCCAATTTTGTCATTGGCCACCTAATACAATAGGAAAAAATATATATATACTGCGGCCGAAAAGTGAGACAGCTTGGCCTTCCAGTATCTCATTACTGCAACAAATCCAAAAATAAAAAGCCATAGAAGAGAATCAACCATTATACATTAACATTAATGTATAATTAATTAATGTAATAACCCTGAAACACACTCACATTCACATACATGTAGGAGCACATTTGCACTGTCCACGCATGCCGGCACAACGATTAAATTAGTTATTAGTATATTCTCTGGAAAACGAGGCAGCCTGTTTCTAGATATCATCGCGTTCGTTGTCTAATGAGGTTTGGAGGAATTCCTACTTCTCGTTATTGCTACCCTGTTCTGGCTCCCGGCCAAAACCACTCAAATCATGTTTTATTCACCTACTCCGACCTAATGAAAATTCAGCTGTCTTGACCTGGTAATGCATATTCTATAAGATGGCCCTGTGGGGGGGGGGGGGGGCATAGTCAATGTTTTGTATTCGTTGTTTCCACCTCAGGCCTCTAATACCCTTGGCGATTGGTTCCATCGACCTGTTCTGTAAATTAGGCGCGTAGCTAATGAGAGGAAGAACATGAGGGAGGTGTCATCTTTTGACCTCTATAATTTATGTTGTTCTGTTATTTCCACTGTACTTTTCTGTTATACTGCAAAGTACTGATACAATTTAACTCTCAGCATAAAAATGGATGGATGGATGGGCGGACAGAAGGATGATGAGGAGATAGATGGATGGATGGATGGATGGATGGATGGATGGATGGATGGATAGATAGATAGATGGTTAGATAGATAGATAGAGTGCTGTGCCCGGTGTCGAGATGGTCGGATACACCGTTGTACCTGATCACCCCTATATCTCCATACATGTATAGTATATGGAGCTGGCTTGTTCTGACACTTCATATTTGGGCATGCATGCTTGACAGAACTATATAGGAATAAAGGGACACAGAGAGACACATACAGAAATCTCCTTATGGGCATAAAAGGGACACAGACAGATGGAATGGGTACTCTGACACGGGTATTGCATAGCCGGATGGGGCATGGATCGCCAACCTCCATCGTTACTGACTCGGTGTTCTACAGCCAGGCACCTGTCTACTAAAAAAAAAACACAACGCGTGTTCACAACTATGTTCAAGAGTTGTGAAGTGGTGTGAAGTTCAGTCAGACTTATTATATAAATTAGTGTGCTGTTGGTTGTGACTTGTGACTCTTTGTACTTCCTTATCTGCAGAGGGCCCACATGAGCAGCCGTCACATTAATATTTCACTGTATCACTTTTATCACCAGCACCACTCCAATTTTGTCCCCTACGCCTCACACTTGGACTCGTGCTCCTCCATTTTCCTCCTCTCGTCTGCTTTCTCGCCTCTCTGCGGGTCCTGTTGCGCTGGCCTGTGTTGTCCTGTGACTTGGACTTGTCTCATGTTGAAAGCTTTTTGGATTGTGATGTGTGTGCGTGGGTGTCGGAGAAGCTCTCGGGATGTAGTAGATCTTTTATTAACAATATTTCGATCCAATGGGGTGTCTCATCATGTCATATATGCTAATCTAACCCAATACACTGTACGTGAAAGGAAAAACTTCACTTAAAGGACAACTTTAGTTTTTTTCAACCAAGGTTCATGTTTTAGGTTGTTATTAGAGAAAGCCATTTCTTTTAGCCATTTTTGACAGGGGGGCGGGGGCATTCGAACATGGGGCTAAATACGTATTTTTTTACAAAATATTATGGCGATTTCTTTTTTTATTATTTACTATACTGTAGTCCTACTAGACCCCAGGAAATTACATCCGGCCCCAAAAGATCACAGGATCTACTGAATGTGAAGGTAGCCTACTGGGGGGAAGTCACACTGCATGTGTGTCATAGGCTCAATATGTCAGTTTGACACATTCAGTAGATCCCATGATCTTTTGTGGCCAAATATAATTTCTTGGGGTCTAGTAGGACTATAGTAAATAATACAAAAATAAATCGCTATAAAATGTTGCTAAAAAAACAAACCCTAAAACGAAAGAAATCAGCAAATTAAAAATAATTAACACTCATCTTTTACTTTCTCTAATAACAACCTAAAACATGAACCTTGGTTGAAAAAAACTAAAGTTGTCCTTTAATTAGATTTTGTGGGGGCACGGTGGCACAGTCGGTAGTGCTGTCGCCTCACAGGTCCTGGGTTCTATTCCCAATTTCCCACTGGGGGAGTGTTCTCTCCTCCGCGTCATCAGTGCCCATACCCAAGGCGGGGTTGGCGAAAGGGCCTTTCTGTGTGGAGTTTGCATGTTCTCCCCATGTCCCCTAGGATAGGTACCCTCACAAAAACCATGGCGTAATCCTGGTCTCTAAACTACCTCCCCCTGGCCAGCCTGCAGGAGGGACAGCGAGTGCATTCTCCGGCAACCGCCGCCAAAACACTGCAATGGCAGAGGAAACACTGCCACGGCTATTGACGGCAATTGGCGGCGGCGCCGTGGCTGCTGCCGCTGCCGGAGAATGCACTCGCTGCTTCTGGCCTGCAGGGGTGCCTGATGGAGGGGAAAGGAACAGGTCAGAATAATGTGTTCCTTCCACGCGTGTCTGGCCGGGGAAACTCTCCCCTGTTAGAAGGAAGCATGAGGCCAGTCCGCTGAACCCCCCCCCCCCCCCCCCCCAGGTTGACAGAGGAAGTGTAGCGCCCAGGATTACATTACATAATTGACACTGGGTGAAAAAATGGTTTGCAAAATCATGGGGAAAAAAATGGGTTTTTTTGTTCAATGGTTTTTCCGGACACTTAATATATCATCGCTGTCGTAGAATGGAGTATAAAATAGGGCATTATATATATTGTTGCTGTCGAGCAGAAACCAACAAGCTTAATTTAAATAGAGTTAGTAGGTGGTTTGTCCTCCATTGATTAGAATGAAGAAGTCAGACGGGGAAAAAAATACCCTATCTCCACATTAATGTTGAAAAACCTTCTAAGTCCTCTTGAGCTGGATTTGGGTAAAGTGATGATAATATAAGGAAGGACACATTCAAGTGTCTGACAATGTAAAAGTCACCATAACAACTTTGACGAGGCCGTTTTATTGTTTATTTGTTTTGTTTGTTTTTTGTTTTAGTTTTTCCTAAAAAGTTAATATGTTGGACATAGCAGATTTCTGCCCGACAGCATATTAATAGTAGGGAGTATAGGGACAGCAACAATATACTGTAAATAGTACACAATCACTCCCAATTTGAATCTCCGTAATCTGTCTGAAGCCTCACCTCTTCAGACTCCACCATAGCCCGTAGCACTGTCTTGCTGTAGCACTTACCCTAGCCTTGGCGAGACGACGACCTTGCAGGCTTATGCAAAGGCTAAAATGTCATTTAGATAGCAAGTTATAGGCAGATTGGATCATTTGTAGACCTGGCATTCTTCAGTGTGCATAGTTTCAATGTACAGATTCTTGTTTATTTGTATTATTATTATTTTATATTCTACTCAACTACTGTCTAGGCTGAGTTTACCTATGACCTTAGATTACTATTTCTATGTATTTGATGTATTGCTTGTTTTCCTTGCTTACACTGTATATCTGTCTGCTTAATGCCTAAATTATGATTGTAATATACTACAATATACCAAACCTTGTATGTCCCAAACTGTTACTTTTCAGTAAACTGGAAGAATAACTTGTGTTCCAATGGATCCAATGTAGCTATTATTTATTAATAGGCTCTTGCTAATATTTATGAGAAAAACATACAAAGATGAAATGTGGAGATATAAAGTTTCTGTATCAATATATTATGAGATTAGGATATTTTGAGTTAGTTGAGATCTAGTTAACTCACAGGCAAGTCACAACATCAAACCTAGAATATTTACACTTTATAGCTACCTCAGTAAGACTTTTTATTATTTGGGTTATACACTTTCATCTCTGAAAATCCAGTCTAAAACATAGAGTGCGTCTTGCTTTTGAAAGAGTCATTTTTTTATTTCATGACATTCGCTTTCAAAGACGCAGTAGTCTTGTAGAGTGGGGGGAAGAAAAATGTGCCGCCTCGATAATCCATTCCATATAGTTATAGCAGTTGAATGTGGCTTGCTGTTTTTGCCCAAAATACCACCAGAGAGCAGAGAAAAGTTTGTACAAAATCTTTGAGCATTATCCTAAACTAGCTGAAAAATGTTGTGATCACGTGATTTCCGGTGTACATTTCTTCGTTGATCCTGGGATTATTCACAGGCATGTGTTAGAACGCCCTAAACCACTGAAAACACATCATGACATTGGCAATGTGAGCCTTGGAAGAATATATGACGAGAAACGTCATCATTGGCAGGCAAGGCGTTAAGCGACATTCCGCATAGTGAACAGCCTCAGTGTGTCCACAATGAGAAAATGCTGCTTTCATAAGGCCATCGATTGCACCACCAAGTACAGTAGCAGTACTAGCTTTATGAAAAATGCATAATTTCTCAAACGTTGCTCAGCTATCTCTCACCCGCTATCTTCTCATTTCTGCCTCCTACAGTAAATTTCTGTTTCTTTTTCAATTCCCCACCATATATACCGCATATGTCTGTCTCTCTTTCAGTACCTCTGTCCGTTCTGTCAGTGTGGTGGTGTCAGTCGAACAGCTGCAACATTGCCAAAGCAGCATGCTGAATGTAAATGAGTGACAGTAATGAGTAACTGAGGACAGTGTTCATGACAATGTACAAATGGATACATTCACGCTGAGAATTACTGTGCATGGCCTTCACTTTTCAGATGTTTACATACTCGCGCTCTCTCTCTCTCTCTCTCTCTCTCTCTCTCTCTCTCTCTCTCTCTCTCTCTGTCAGTCACTGACTGTGGTTTTGGAACAGTCTACTGTTTCCAACACTGTGGCCTTCGCAGATAACCGAGCTGGCTCCAACACAATACTCTACAGAGTCTCTGAGTCTCTGACGTACAGTGTGTTTGTGTATTGACAAACTTTTGTTTCTATGTGGGTGCATGCATGAGTGCGTGCCTGCCTGCCTGCATGCACATGTTGGTTATCCTTCAGTTTGATGTGTTCTCTTTGATGGCAGTGCTGTTCCCCAGTGCTGGCTTTGTTCACCACCTGTTCCAATCCAGACACATGTTCGAAGACGCATGTCCCCCTCCACTCGCTAACCTGTTACGAGACGTAATCAACAATTTGCTTTTCGGATGTCTTGAAGGCAGAGTATCTTTTTTTTAAGGGCAAGTCTTTGAATAAAAGTAATTTCGGTCCCTTTGTACGAACAACAATGGCCCCAAGGAGCCTTTCAGAGGAACATGGTAAAAGAAACTCCCCTCTTTTTACCTATATATGGTACATAGAGTAAGTGGTAAATAGGGGCAAAAAAAAGTTAGGGAAACACTAGCCTGCACATTGCCAGATATCGGAGACCTATATCAAGAATGGCCACTATGCCTACTGCTTTGGAAACAAATCATGTCAGCACATGAAGGATCACCATTTTTTAAAGGTAATTTCATACGATTACGTTATTTCAATTCAAACTGCTGTTTGTCTTGAGTACAGAACATTTACACAGAATGCTAATATTACGTGGCAATAAAGCTACACAATTTGTATTTTATTCAGAATAGGCTCAGAAGCTATATGGGAAAGAAATTGGGCCTCTTCCTTACTTTCTTCACAGGTCTTTCCAATTATATTAATTTAGTTTGTGTTTCGCCATTCTGGTAAAACAGAGTCAGGGTGCTGATGTTGTGCATTGGCCCTACACCAGTGGGTCACAACGTGTGGTTCAGGTACCCTCATGGTTCCTTGTGGGGGTTAAATTGCCTCTTACGGGTATGTAACTCTGAGATGTGAACTCTCAGAGTAAGGGGGGTCCTTCAAATAAATTAAAAGGTTTGAGAGCCACTGTGCTACACTAAATGGAGAGCCTATTGGGTTTAACCTTCACTGCGACTAAAGGCAACCTGTATGGATGAGGCATCAACTACGTGAATATAGTTTTGATGCTACATACTCGTCGCTGGTGATTTACACATCGTTTATTCGTGAGCAGTTGAGACGAATAACAGTCTAATTCCATAATTTATTCTGACCCCTCCCCGAAAAGGCCTATCTGTCCTGAACCCTTATCTATATATACAGTATGGATAATTAGTGGACTTAGACTGTTATTCGTCTCAACTGCTCAATTGTTTCCACCCAGTTCTAGCAATAAGAGCTGGGAGATTGTCCTATCAGTCTATAGCTGAGCAAAACATTTAGAGGATGACCTTTTTTGTTTGTTTGTTTAAGGGAGACACCATCAGGGGTGCTGAGGTGACAGGGGCCCTAAAATGCCAATGGCTTAATGTCAGGAATCCAGTATAATGTTGTGAGGGGATAATACTATTCGGCAACCCAGTATGGCAACTTTTGCTACAAACGTCACAACCAAAAGGTCTCTCTATACTATAATATAAGTGAATTTTTATGACTGCATAAAAATATACCTGCATAATGTCTGCTAATCCTCATTAAGTGATAGCAGATGGCTCACGCTGACGGTTGGTTGCGTGTGTTCGACAGATGTCAGGTTCCTCCAACCCTGTGTGAGAAACCTGTGGAAAGCTTGGAGAAATCTGTCAAATGTTTTACTTTGATGTGTTCAACTGGAGCCCTGTTTTAGACATTGCATACAGTAATTAGTAATATGACGACGTTGCAATGGAAGTAAATAGAAGACCTCACAACAACTCAAAACTCGCTTGAAATGTGTGGTTTTATAAGTGAACTCTACTCATTGTTAACACATTTATTGCTTCTGACGGCATTCTCCATCATATAACGTTTTTTAATGATATAAAATGGGATCGCTGTAATCCATCTTTTGACAGCTCCCGTTGCTTGGCCATGCCTTCTTCAGTGATCTTAGACATGTTTCGCGCATGTGCACTGCCGCTCACTTCCTTGTTTACGGCCCGACAAAAACTGTCTCTTCTCTCTAAATCTACGGCGCTCTCCATGGTTTGATGGTTTTGATCAAAACAGCAATGTTCTGTCATAATTTCTGACTTAAAGGAGAATTCCGCCCTAGTTGTTTTTTATTGAATTCTATTGATAATGTGTATTTTACCCCCCCAAACATTTTTTTATAAAATAATAAAATAAATATTGGACGCTGGTGCTTTAAGAAAAAAGTATGCGGGCCTTACTCTGGTCCTACTCAATGCGGATGTCATGTCATGTCAACACTCCATCAAGCCCCCAGAAGGGCTGGCCAACGTTGAAGCACTCGGCCCTACTGGTCAGAGCTGGGACTGCAGGCTCGCAATTTTTAAAACATGGACTGATTTGAAAAGTCTACCATTGAATAATGAATAGACCCTGCAGGAAATGTTGATTTACAAACAAACATCCATGTCTTCATGAACAGCCGAGATTGACACAATAATAAAAGTTTGGATAAAATGGAAACAATCACAATAAATCCATTGAAGAGAAATGGTTGATGTTTATTTTTTTTATTTTTTTTATTATTTTTTATTATTAATGTTTATTTAACCAGTAAAATCAGACCAGTCTGAAGCGAGTGGTGCAACAGCACCCCCTATTGGTACTCTAAACATCGGGACATAGGGACATAGGGACATAGTCACATAGGTTAGGAATTGGGACATAGGGACAAAGCTGTTCCTTGGAACCACTCAAAAACACATTGAGACTGAGTCTGCAAGTGGGAACTGGCCAAGAGGCAAGAAACAAAATTACACTTCAATGCTACATCGTACATGTCAAATTACACAACATACCTGTAACAGCCAAATAATACATCCATGACATACCTCAAGAAACCTATACTGTACAAAGTATATAAAAATGGTACACTAACAGTGACCGGGCGCAAGAAATTGTGCACAGAGCACATACACAATGTACATTTTAAACAGGAAAAAAATAATATGGGCCTATGGCAAGGCTAGTATACACATCCGAACATGTGCAGGTGTTGGACTGTACATTTAAGATGATCCCTTTGAAACTTCTCAAAGGAACTTTCAAGGCAAATTTTAGCCTGAACTGCAGGTCATTCCACGACACGATTATATCATGTGTGGTCGAATGTGTTCAATTTCAACTTCAAACGGCTGTATTCATCCCATCAGGGGCAATACGTTTGTAGCAGCTTCTAAATCAGTGGTTTTCAGATTTGCACACATTTTCACACATTCTGCATTGGTACTTAGAATGTTTATCTTGGAATGCCTGGTCCATGTACAGATCACACACACACACACACACACACACACACACACACACACACACACACACACACACACACACACACACACACACACACACACACAGAGAGAGAGAGAGAGGGAGAATGTATCAATGCACTAATTCAGAGATGATTGACACAACTGGTCAATAAAGGGAACCACAGTAGCAGTTCACAGAGAGGATTGTGTGCACATCTCAAAGCCTACATTTAGGCCAGGTGCTGGAAGTCAGTCATCAAGGTAAACATCAAGGAAGAGAAAAACAGTAGCAGACCAGAGATCACTTATATACTTAAGCATACGTGTGTGTGTGTGTGTGTGTGTGTGTGTGTGTGTGTGTGTGTGTGTGTGTGTGTGTGTGCGTGCGTGCGTGCGTGCGTGCGTGCGTGCGTGCGTGCGTGCGTGCGTGCGTGCGTGCGTGCGTGCGTGCGTCCCTCTCTCGCTCTCATGGACAGTCAGACTTTGAACTATATCCAATGTCAGATGTGAGTGCTACAGCAGCAGTTTGTCACATCATGCCTAACACGGTGACCTCCGTGGTTTACACTGTCTCTATACTGGGACACGGTGACCTCCGTGGTTTACACTGTCTCTATACTGGGACACGGTGACCTCTGTGGTTTACACTGTCACTACACTGAGAGTCCAGAGGTCTGGACTCTGGTCTCCTCAGCTGAGGTCAGACGTGGAAAAAGTAGTTTTAATTCAAAATGTTACTCGAGTAAAAGTACAAAAGTATTGGGCTGGCATCAAAATGTATACTTAAAGTATTAAAAGTGGAAAGTATACTCGTTATGCAGAATTATGTCCCATTTCAAGTTTTTAAATGTATACAAATGTTTAGAAAATAGCAGATCTACAAGCTCACGATGTGTCGTCATTTCAGGGGTAATGCATTTGAAATTAAAATAAATTGTTACTTTTCACGATTCCAATTCAAGTCAGATCGGCAAATTTTTGCTACTTTTGTGTGATGAGGTGGGAATTGATTCACGAATATATAATATATATGGAAGGTGGCCCCCTGGAATAAGTGTGTAAATGTAGTAGCCCTCCGTCAGCAAAGTAGCCCACCCGTGTTACAGAGGATCATTTAACTGGGAAGAGAGAGAGAGAATTCCTCTAACATTGTTTCATGAGTATGTTCTGTGCAATGGAGACACTCAGACACAGTGAAATTACACCACTAAACACATGAATACATTTAAAGTAAATTTATTATCCTGCAGACTAGTACAAGTCAGTGGGTTAGAATCAGACAATCCAGTCTTTAGGGACAGACTATACGAGATGCACAAACAGAAGCTTGAGGTCGACTAGAACAGTCATAGTCACACCATTTAGTTGCACAGCTTGTATGCGCACAGTTGTGAGTTACACCACCATTTGGCTCATCAGCATACCAGATGGTGAAGTTTACTTTGCACCCATCGGACCACATCCATGCACCCTCCTGATGAATGTCACTCAGGCCAATCCAGGTCCATTCCGCTGACGGGTCAAAGTTCTTGATCAGGTTTAGGACAAAGTTGTGCTCCTCCAGACTGTGGATGGACACCAGGTTGGCATCTTGAGACAAACAGTTCAGCTCCGCTTGGGCCCAGGTCATATTTGTAGCGACGTACTTGAAGCAGCGGCCGTTGAAGCTGTACCAGTCTCGACCGAGCATTGGACAGCTGTCATGCTGCACTAGCTGCACATCAGCTAGATCCAGCAGGCCCAGAAGGCAGAGGAGGTGAGGAATCAGCTGGAACATCAGCCTGAGGTTGTTATCTCTCTGTCAGTGGAGCCTGGATGGATTTGAGTTCTTCTTGGTGTCTGTCTCTCTGTTGCTGTGTGTAGATTTCAGACCTTTGGCTGCTTTTATCAGAGGGCGTCTGCACAGTTGGCATAATATGATTGGTCGTAGCAGGGCCGGACCTCCCATCAGGCTTCTAGAACAGGCAGTTGCCTAGGCAGGGCATCATGAGGAGAAAAAAACCTCATAATGTGACCAAGTAGGCTACAGTGCTTTAGGACACAAGGGGGCCATGGTACATTTTCAGATTTTTACATATCAGAAAGATAACCAGAAATAAACCGTGCAGAGAGCACTGAGGGGGCAGGGGCTCAAACTCCAGAAAAGGGCACATGTGTGCGCGCGCATAGCGTGCGGCGATTTTTGGGGTGGTCTTTTTGTGGAGTCCGTCCCTTGTGCCATTTCATGTCATTGGACAGTAAAATAAGCAATATGTTCTCATTAGTCTGAAACTAAAATTGACTGATGGCAGTTTGGCAGATAATTCATTATGATAGTGGAATTATCATTACTTGTCAAATGTTTGTCTTGAAGGGCCAATGGCACTTATTGGCCCCCCACACAAGCCCTTATTGGCCCCCCATATAAGCCCTTATTTGCCCCCCAAATAAGCCCTTGTTTGCCCCCCACACAAGCCCTTATTGGCCCCCCACACATAAGCCCTTATTTGCCCCCCACACAAGCCCTATTTGGCCCCCCACAACAAGCCCTTATTGGCCCCCCACATAAGCCTCCCCCCACATAAGCCCTTATTTGCCCCCCACACAAGCCCATATTTCCCCCCCCCCCACACAAGCCCTTATTGGCCCCCCACACAAGCCCTTATTGGCCCCCCACACAAGCCCTTATTGGCCCCCCACACATAAGCCCTTATTTGCCCCCCACACAAGCCCTATTTGGCCCCCCACAACAAGCCCTTATTGGCCCCCCACATAAGCCTCCCCCCACATAAGCCCTTATTTGCCCCCCACACAAGCCCATATTTCCCCCCCCCCCCACACAAGCCCTTATTGGCCCCCCACACAAGCCCTTATTGGCCCCCCACACAAGCCCTTATTGCCCCCCCACACAAGCCCTTATTGGCCCCCCACCACAAGCCCTTATTGCCCCCCCACACAAGCCCTTGTTTGCCCCCCACACAAGCCCGTATTGGCCCCCCACATAAGCCCTTATTGGCCCCCCACATCACATCCCCCCACATGCCCTTATGTGTGGGGGGGGGGGGGGGGGGGTGCCCTTTCCCTAAAAAAAAGAAGAAAAAAACATTTTTCTTTTCTTTTTTTTTTAGGGAAAGGGCACTTTCTGCAAAAGGGCAGGTGCTCAAGCCCCCCTAGCCCCCCCCTCTGCACGTGCCTGCTGCAATTTTTTCTGCTATTTTCTTTTAGAAAATAGCAGATCTACAAGCTCATATCGTGGCACGAAGTGATGTTGTCGTTCTAAAATGCTGACGTGTGTGTGTGTGTGTGTGTGTGTGCGCTGCAGGTGTGCTGTGGCTCTCGGTGGTGTCGGAGGTGCTGTACATTCTGCTGCTGGTGGTGGGCTTCAGTCTCATGTGTCTGGAGCTGTTCCACTCTTCCAACGTCATCGACGGACTCAAACTCAACGCCTTTGCCGCTGTCTTCACCGTGCTGTCAGGTGGGCTGGAAACACGCATGCACGCACGCACGCACGCACGCACGCACGCACACAGCAGAGTTGTGACAGAAAGCGTAGGAAGGTGGACGCACGTACACACAAACACAAATCCATGCTCTCACAAACAGACAGAGGGTATACTAAATTATTTTTACTACGTACTATTATGTGGTATTGTCTACCATTTTTTCTCATACAGTATATCTCTCAGAACATTAAGCAGATTATAAGCACTGGCACATTTTATTATAAGCGATCCGGTTGATCCGACTTTCTCCACTCTGCCAATTCTTTGCAACCCAAAAATCTGAGAGATTTTTTAATAAGAAATGACACTTTAATATGACCTCAACATTTCTTAGACACTTTTATATGATCTCAACATTTCTTAGATACTTTTATATGTCCTCAACATTTCTTAGACACTTCAGCCTCAGTTATTTCCCTTGCAATAATTGTGTGAACTGTAATTCCATGATTAAGGGTGAATCTTTCCTGCATCCCCATAGGCCTATAGGCAAAAAGATAAAAGTGAGGGGGAGAATTATTACTTTTAAAATGAAATGGTGTATATCTTTTAATGTGTCCTTGCGGTTTCTGTGATGTTGGGGAAAATGAAAAGAGAACTCAAGACCAGAACATAAAAGTAAAGAAATCATGTAAAAGGCACTATAATGAGGTCTGTAGGTTCCGTGGCATTCAATTGGTGACTCCTTTGACAAGAGGAGGTGATAGAGACCACGTTTACTCCTGCAGAGAGAAGCTCATTGGATTCACATGTTAAAGACATTTCCAAAAGGTTAATAGTCGTCTAATCCTATGAATTTAATTTGAAATAAATAAATAAATATATGAATAATAAATGAATAATTATACATCTTCTTCATTCATTCATTTTCCTCTCCTTTTTATTGGCCCTTCACTGGGCCATGGCCCCCGAAAACCACTGGCGCATTTCCAATGGTGTTAGATGCAGCCCGTCTTGTCTACTGTCAGGATACTGTCAGCAGGTGTCTGGGAACAATGTGCCGTTATGAGATGCTTGTCATTGTTTCTGACAGCTATATGTTACGGCCTTCAGAATGATCATTTGGTGTAAGGGGACAATCAAACCAAGAAGGAACACTGTAAACACATCACCAGCTAAACTAGTGTTTTCCTATGGCCTCCAAAAATATGTCAAAGCAGTCTCTAGCTTAGTCAAGGGGTTCGCCAAGCGCGGGCACCTCTCTTATTCTTTGTCTCTGTCAGGCCGAAAGGGTGGCAGAGACTATGTTTTGCACCCTGTTTTGTGGGCCCTAGTCTGGCCCACAAAACTCTTGACAGAACTCGTACTGACCCCTCTATCATTCTGATAGAGGGGTGCGTGCGTGCATGCGTGCGTGCGTGCGTGCGTCTGTGCGTGTAAACTGAGTGTTACTGTAAATGGAGTCTGTTTCAGCTCAACCATGTGAGCTGTAACCTGCAGTAGACTAGAGTCCTGCACGGGCCCAAAATGTGGGCCCTGGTCTTGCCCTGGCCACCCCAGCCTAGGTACCGCCGGTCCTGAAGCCCGACGCCTTTTTATTTATTTATTATTAATTCATTAATTATTATCTAGCGTTCGCTTTCACTGGTGCGCACATCAGCTACACTCTCAGCTGTGCACTCTTGCGCTCTGATAAAAATCAATATGAATGAAGGGCGATTTATTTGAGAAATGACGGTGATTCTCCTGTCTTGCTCCAACTCTGCTCTTCCCTCGTCTCGTTGCTGTGTGTGCCTCATAAAGTTATTATATAAACTAGACAGCGGACAGCCTCACTATTCATTTCAATGATAGTTGTTCACTGGTGTTTGAAGCACCCGGAAGAAGACTCTACTTCCGTATTTGCCTGAACACGCCTGAATCGATTCATGAACGAGTGCTCTGTGTTAAACCCCAGCTGCACGCTCTTGCAGTAGCCACCTGCAGTACCAGCTTTGACCAGTAGGGTTGGGTGGCTTCAACGTTTCCCAGCCGTTCTGGGGGCTTGATGTGATTGTGGCTGTCGCCTGTCGGGTGTCTAGAAAAGCCCTCAGCTTTACTCATGACACGACCAATGAGATTTAGCACTTTCAGTGTTGCTAAGATACGGTCTCTGCCCCATAGCCTTGGGTGCTGCCTCTCTCACACCTCTCACACACCCCATTCAAGCTAGCTGAGGTGAAATTCACTGTGCAAAATGTTAACGTTATTTATATAATGTGGTCTACTCTGTGAATCCGAGCCCGGCTCATGGGCCTGATGGTCAAATACAGAAACGGCCCTACAATTATGCCGGGCACTGATCGGGTCTCGACAGGCTTGCAGGGTTCTACAGTAGACATGTTTCACAGCAGCCACTTTGACATGAGATAGTAGGGTAAACCCAGCTGTTACTAATGATACTAATTAAGGTTTAGTTCCATTTAGTGGAGCAGAGCCTTTCCAGAGAGACAACATGCACAGTAGCAGCACCGTGACTCTGTTTGACCTGAGTGGAACAGGGCATTAATTAGTGTGTTTACAGTTTACCTACACTATTTCATGTCAAAATGATTAATGGCTGCTTTGAAAAGATCTATTGATGACTGTAGTCTTCGATGAGCAGTTGTAAATATTCAGACATGTATTTGGAGCAACTGCTTTGCTCCCGAAAATCCAGGAACGGGCACGCTTAAACCTGTACGACGAAAATAGTTGATATACAATATTTTTGAGAATTATGTTTTCCACTAGTGAAAAGCCCAAAATAGAGAGGCCAGGGTTAACGTGGTTAAACGGTTCCATGCCAAACCATACCCAAATGGAAATGCAACGTCATTGGGATACCTACAGTATATGCACGCACGCACGCACGCGCGCACGCACGCACGCACGCACGCACGCACGCACGCATGCACACGCACTCCCCCCTCCCCACACACACACACTTTTTCCTAGAATTCCCTGTCTTAAGGCCAAAGAGAAATGATGCTGCCTTTATAGAGAACTGTAAATCCTCAGCCAGATTTAGTACAGCATGATGCACGCTCACACACACACACACACACACACACACACACACACACACACACACACACACACACACTCTCTCTCTCTCTCTCTCTCTCTCTCTCTCTCTCTCTCTCTCTCTCGATCGATCGATTGATTGTGGCTGTCAGAAACCTTGTATCTCCATATTTCCATATGTTTTCAGTACTGCATCATATTGGAACACATGGGTTCTTTTACCCGTTCTGTTCAAAGTAACAGTTTTTGGACGTATCGGGTTTCCACCCCACAGCCATGATACATGACCTCTGCATTAACCTTATTCCCTCACATTGACTTATATTAGCGGTTGCAGCAGGTTGATTTACTGTGTGTTTATGAGTGATTATGTGTGTGTGTCACATTGATGGCAGGCTGGCACGCTAGATCAATGGATACTGTATAATGACTAATTAGTGTAATTATCTGTCAAATGATTTCTGATGACACATTTAGCAGGAGTCCGTCTCGGTGTGTGTGTGTGTGTGTGTGTGATTTACAAGCTATTATCTTTAAGGTAATTACCACTGTAAATTACCATGCATTCGAGACGACAGCAAATGGGTGTGTGTACGAGCGTGCGTGCGTGCGTGCGTGCGTGCGTGCGTGCGTGCGTGCGTGCGTGCGTGCGTATGCCGCATGTGTGTGTGTGTATCATGTGTGTGTATACAGGTGTGTGTTCTACCCTGATTGGAATGTCAATGTGGAAAAAAAAACAGTTTACATTAAAAGTCTATGTGTGTGTGTTTGCGCGCATGTGTTTGTGTGTGTGTGTGTGTGTGTGTGTGTGTGTGTGTGTGTGTGTGTGTGTGTGTGTGTGTGTGTGTGTGTGTGTGTGTGTGTGTGTGTGTGTGTGTGTGCGCGTGCGTGTGTGTGTCACAGGTCTGCTGGGCATGGTGGCCCACATGATGTACACGCAGGTGTTCCAGATCACCGTTAGTATGGGCCCAGAGGACTGGAGGCCTCACAGCTGGGACTACGGATGGTCCTTTTGGTCAGTCTCTCTCACACACACACACACACACACACACACACACACACACACACACACACACACACACACACACACACACACACACACACACACACACACACACACACACACACACACACACACACACACACACTGTGACGGCTACGTTAAAACCCATTGCACAGAGGTGTGTCCGTTCAGCCTTATGACATGTGACTAACAAAACACATGATTTGCAGGGAGGCACCATTCCAGTTCGGGCCATGAGTGTCGTGAATTTGGCAGTGTGTCCACGGCTTGATGCCCTGCGCTGTGGGACAAACATGGACAGAGAGAGAGGGGGGGGGGGGGGGTTGAGTCTGTTTGGCTTGAGTATAGCGCCGTCTGGGATTCAACACATTAATGAAGGTTTTTAGTACAATCTGGGACAGAGCAGAGGAGAGGAAAGTGACAGAACGAACGAGGCAGGCAGAAACAGAGAGAGGAGAGGAGAGGAGAGGAGAGGAGAGGAGAGGAGAGGAGAGGAGAGGAGAGGAGAGGAGAGGAGAGGAGAGGAGAGGAGAGGAGACAGGCAGAAACATAGAGAGAGAGGGGGGGGTTCGTTAGCCTGCAGGGTGTCTGTAATGCATTTATAAACATACTTATAATGCATTATAAATCTGCTCATAACATTGTCTAATAGTGGTTCAAAGTACAACAAAGTACAAAGCATCAGAAAACATTGTCATCATAAAAGTGCTTATTATGCATATCTATCTGTGCAATGTATTGTTAGTGTGTAGATCAGCTCTTGTCAGCAATAGGCACTTCATAATTCAAAGTATAAAGTTGGCTTAAAGGTCTTTAAAGGCGTGACAAATAAACAATAGGAAAATCTCTGGCGAATATTTTACTTTAAAACTATTAAAACTATGATGCCTCCTTCATGCAGGCTGATGCTTTTATTTGCGGATGAAAAATCGACCCCATTCAGAATACAATTGCGTCGCTTTATTGCCCTGTAAATATTCACATTCTGGATGGCTGTACTGACATAAACAACACTTTGTATTTCAGGTGAATTAATCGCGCGAGAAGACAAAACACATCACCGGTGTATAAAGGTCTTTAGACCAACAAAAGACCAAAACACAATGTTTTTGGGCAGTAATACAGAATACTGTACTTAAGTAAACATTTTTGAATATCTGTACTTGAGTATCTGTACTTGAGTATCCGCTTCACTACATTTCAAAAACAAATATTGTACTTTTGACTCCCCCTTCGGCCCTATCTCAAATATAGTGAAAATAGCAGATCTAAGCTCACAACGTGCTGCGATAAGATGCATATTGAGAGCTTGTTTTTTTAAATGTTTGAATCTTTGGGGAAAATGTCACAATGTTTGTAACTTGTACTTTTGAATGCTGTGTTATTTTTAGAAAGAAAGTACTCCAGTAATTTAACTCAAGTACGCATTTGTCAGAGCAACTTTCACTTGTAGTGGAGTAATGTTTGATCGGTAGTATTAGTACTCGTAGTACTAGGGTTTAGTTCACCACTGCTGTGGTGTGGTTTGAGAAGGTATTGCTCAGGTACTGTAGCAGCTCAGCAACAGGGGACTTATCTTGTGGGATAATTAGCCAGACAAGCCTGGCCTTGACCTTCTCTCCGTTCGGAGTTTGGCGCAGCCAGCAGCTGCTGTCTGAGTTAGATCTCCTCGCTTTAGTGCATTGGCACAAGGTAACACCAAGGACACAATGGGTGTGTGTGTGTGCGGTGGGGGGGTGTAAGGGACAAATGCACGCAAATGGAGATGAATTGACAAATAGGTGAAGGAGATGGGAAGGAGTTTCCGCTCGTAATTCTGACGGCACATTAGTCCGACAATGTGGCTTCGTGTCCGGTTACGGTTAGGGACAGGGTTAGTAATGGGGTGAGTCGGACCAACGCGCCGTCAGAATAATGCACCGTCAGAATAATGCTGAAGACCCACACGCGTGCGTGTGTTTGGAGTTCATGTGAAAACCTATGGACATAATCTGCACATGCACACAAAAGCCCATTGGTGTAATGGTTTAACGGTCAAGGTTCAAGGCGTTCTTCATTAGTATGTCTTGTGTGCATGTACATAAGAGAAAAACTTTATTTATTCTGGTTCCATTGTAGCACATTGAATTTGAATGTTGAATGCAGGAAGGCATCAAGGTCTGTCCCTTTCTGAGGGTTAGAAAATGCTGTCTGCTAAGGTAATTTGGCACATTGTGAAGGCATCCTTCGCAGGGTAAGATAGCTCACAATTATGTGTGGTGGAGGACGTACTGATATCTATTACATAAAGGAGGGCATCGCCGATTTTCAACGTCATCTTTTACACAGTAATTGGTCCTCGACTCCTCATCCTGTCAGATATAACTGTGCTAAAAACAACATATCTTCTTTCAAGTGCACAAGAATTCAGCAAGTCATCATGTGATTCATGTCCCAGTGCGCACATTGGCCGATCAAGAAATCTGTCTGTGGACACGGACATCGGTCTTGATAAAAGGGCAGAAAGTAACTAAAGATAAGGAAACAAAAAGGAAATAGGTAAATTAAAGTGGTTCCAAGATGACCACTTGAAGTGTTTCTGCCTCTTGATCTTTTAATGAGTTTTCAAATACTCACCGTTAATACAAAGGTGGCATGCTTTATGCGTTCTCAGAGTTCAATGTGTCTCTGCACGGGGCTGTTGTCTTTCTCATAAATGACCAACAACCGCAGAAATGTCCTCCCCGGAGCTGTTCCCCCGGCCGTCACAATTAGCAGGCCGTCCGCTGTGTTCCCAGTAACATTAACAGGACCTGTGTGGGAGCTAGCAAGGCTGAAGCAGGCTATGAGAGGAAAGAAAGGCTAAAGTGCTGTGGTACATTGGCAGCATCCCCCCAGATGCCACTGTGAGTGCTATTAGGCCTGGAGGAAATTGCCTCATTTGTTCTTCGCCATCTGGTCAATTACTCCTCGTCTTTTTACTACTGACCGGTGCTTTTCCAACTCCGAGGGACGCTCGAGAGCGTGCGCACAGGGACGCGATGACTTGATGAATTCCTGTGCGCTTGAAAAAAGACCTGTGTTTTGAGGTTATATTTGTATACTAATCAGTCCCTCCATCTGTATATTAATCTTTCCATCTGTTTCTCCTTACACCATTCTACTTAGAATTTTCTTCACTTTCTTTGCTTTACTCTTAGCCTACTTAAGTTTATCTGCATAGATAGAAGAACACAAACCACCTTTCACCGAATGCGCTCAGACACAGAGAGGGCAAAGAAGAGGACACCAGCCATTACAGTCTGATCTGAACATCTGCAGTATCTTGTTGCACACACTGAAGGACCTGAGCCTTCTCAGAAAGGACAGCCTGCTCTAGCTCTGGCTGTAGAGGGCATCTGAGTTGTCAGATCACTCCAGTAACTTGTTCAGGTGCACGCCTAGGAAGCTAGAAGGCGATAGGCGTGTACCAGAGTTGGAAAATCACAGAACTTTCAGTTCCTAGGCAACAACAAGAAAACTTGTAGTTCCTAGGTAACAACAATACAAGAGCTTCATACGCATACTGTACCAGTATTAATTGCGTTAACTAAGGCTAAGACTAAACTTTATTTATTTGACATGGACATCACAATCACATTGCACAATTGTACAATTTGTAGACGTGTTGCTTGCAGTGTATTAGCACTAGTGCTAGTTTTCATCACCTGTCCACACAAGACATTTCTAAAGATATGATAACACTTTAGTCTAAAAGCCCAATTAAGTACCACAAAAGAGCAATATACACTAGTAATTTTACATCATACCCATTACATAAATTTGTGATACAAAACAAAAGTAGACAAAATCATTCAAGTAACCGGTCACTGCGGTCAGAAACTATACATGTGAGCACAGTTGGTTTGATTTCAACCATAGTTGAAAATGAGAAATGAGAAGGCAGACTGTCCGAATGAGTTCTTACACTTGGGAACAGTACAGTCACCACTTGTTGAGGCTTGTGTAGTCTATCAACAATTCAGCCGCTGCCCGAAAATTACGAGTATAGGAGCTTGCTCTGTCCCTTAATGGTATTTTGGTCCAGCGCTATCTATTATGCCGATACTGGTATTTGCGGCTTTGCGCCTAGAGGTGTGGTCATAGGCGTGTTTTCCCCTAGTGCTCTGGGCTCAGGGATAATCTGTTGTCTGATGGTTAAAATCTTACTTGAAAAATGGGTGAGATGGTGATGCTTCAAGGGGGTTGACTGGGGTTAATTGCTGAGTTAATGGTCTGAAAAAGTACCCGGGGGTTATTAACTTGTGTACTTATTACATGTGAAAAATAAGCATTTCTTGCCTCTTTGACTGCAGTCTGATAATCAGCCATGGCTTTTTTTGAGCATATTGTGGGATGTGGCTAGCCTATCCTTTCTCCATCTCCATTCAGCTCTACGACACTGTCTTTTAAGTGTATTAATGTATTAATAATTGTATTTTACCGACAGCACAGGTGGGTGGCCGTGTGCCCCAAATGCCTCTGCGCCCCCACGCAGTTGCGTTGTCTGCGTAGCGCTAGTAACGCCCCTGCCTCTCTCTCTCTCTCTCTCTCTCTCTCTCTCTCTCATCCTTCATGCAGCTTGGCGTGGGGCTCCTTCACCTGCTGCATGGCGGCCTCCGTCACCACGCTCAACTCCTACACCAAGACGGTGATCGAGTTCCGCCACAAGCGCAAGCTGTACGAGCAGGGCCTGAGGGACGAGCAGAACTACCTGGATCAGGAGGCCTTCCACTACTTCCGCGACCACTCCCTGCAGTCCATCTCCAGTTCGGTGGAGGTCTACCCGGGCCACGGCGGCCACGGCGGCAGCGGCACCATCATGCCTGGCGTGGTGGCCGGAGGAGGACTCATGGTCCAGACGGGGCCGGGCGGGCATGTAGCCGGTCCGCCGGGACAGGGCCGGTGCGGGAAAATGAGAACCCCCACAGACCTCAGGGAGAACATGGACGCCTTGGGGGAGGAGCAGTGCTGAGGGGGGGGCGGGGAGGCACAGGGTGTGGTCATGCTGGGAGGTGGCGGGCAGACTGCTGTGGGAGGGGCTGAGCCGACCTCGCCCTTAGAAAAAGCACAGTGTCGTTTGAGCGACCGTAAAGGAGAAGAAAAGAAAACTCTCGAACAGAGGTTGTATAGGAAAACCTCGTGAACTTTGAGGTTTCTTCTATTTATATATGAATTGTCTATAAATAATATTAAATATACTGTATATATAGATATATAGGATATGAGTGAGAGAATGTGGTGAGTTGGTTGACCTTCAGAACTGTGTATAAAGATTATTTGTATGCCCAAGAGAGGTGGGACCCGTTCCCCCAGCAGATATATCGACGATAAAGAGACTTCTCTGTGAAATGTCATGCCCTTTACTTCATGACACTGAATGTGAAGAAAAGACTATGTGCAATTCTTAGCATTTCTTTTCAAAGTATTTTGTGTTGAGCCTCAACTTGAAATGGTATCTTGGGTTTTGTTCAGCTACACTGTCACTTGGGGGGCTTTACTGACAAATGCTCAGAACAAGTAAGATTAAGTTATTTTTCTTCCCGTCCCCCAGAGGAATTTTGACATGGATTTTCTGACTCCCCTACTCATGTTTGTGTTTAATGCTGACAGGGCCAATGTTCAACCGATTGCAGATTACTTCTTTAAACACTGCCAACCATACCCCATCTGTTGTTGTTTGTCTCTGACGACGGCATTCAGTGCAATGACAGCTGGTCGAATACAGTACGCAGCATGTCCATATCTTAAAACGTGAATGTAGAACGAAAGATCATTAAACAATTCCGTGGTCCTTTGGGAATGACACTGAGACGTTGTGAGCTTTTCTATGACTCAGCAACAAAGGGGGTGGTTTATATCTGCTGCATCTCTACACAGTACAATACTCTGTGTAAATGTAAAGGTGCTGTAAGTGATATGTTGTGGTAACATAAACGTAAACCTCTGTGTTATGAGACGGTAGTAATCATTGCTTTAGTGATTGTTCAGTAACGTGAGTCATCCTGTCTCTCCAGGTCTTTAGTAAACAGGAAATATATTTTCAGATTGGACAGAGATTTTATCAAATTATCAGCTTATAGTGTTACAGTTCCCCCTATTGATCTGATGAAATTGGTATCCCAACCTGAAAATATATTTTTGTTCAGTAACTGTTTTGGTGCTACAGTATATAGCACCATTTGTCTTTCAAATATATATCTCTTACAGCACCTTTATGTCTGAGACTTTATAAATGGAACCAAATGGACATGTGAGGGTCCTTTTAGTTTCATTTGTACACTCTTGGAGTTAAAAACATTTATACATTAAATGAGTATTATAGATTGAAACATGGTGCATTTGTGCTTTCTGTTAGCTTCTCTTGTTATTATGAAGCTGAGTGTGTTGTCACTGTCAGGACTAAATGAAAATCCAGTCATTTGCAGTGAAAGGAGCCTTTGGCATGCTCAAGGTCAGTTTGTCCTGTCATATTTTATAAAACTGTTTAACATCTGACTAAAAGACCCACTACATCTCTGAAATGGCAGATGAAGTCACGCAAGGGATTCCGTTTTTAGCAGCAGTTGCTACTGTAGTTTAGAATGCATTTATAACCCTTGAGCAACATCTTAATTCAGATGTCATGCAGTATACATTCATCACTCACACTGCTCACAGTCATTTTTATAACAGTTGATGAGTCTGAAACAGCCAAATAATCATGTCTGATATGAAATGTTTACGACGTCGGTTTGCAAACATTCATGTTTGCTGTTTGCGCAGTAAAGCATCCCCAGTGTGGATTTAAACTGAGGAAGTTAAAAGAACACTGAAATGAATTGTGAGGTCAAATGTATACTCAAAATGGACCCAAATTTGGTGATACATTTGTACTTTATCAGAGTAACAAATGGATGAATTAACCCTCACAATTGTAATGGGTAGATGCCGAACCTATACAATCATGTCTGTGGGGCTGTAATTGTCATTGTAATTGTCATTGTCATTGTAATTGGCATGAAACCAGAGTGTCTGTTTTAGTTTGTTCTGCATATTACATAGTACATGCATGACCTTTTTCTTTTTTAAATCTTTCCTTGCACTTTGCATCCCCTTCACTGGACTCATAATCCAGGTTAATGATCAATGCTATAACGTTAAATTAACTTCTTTGCATAATTGAATCCATTACGCAGCACAGAAGTACCTATTATCACAGCTGAGACCAAGCTGAGTATTATGCTGAGTTCCCAGCAGAGAGGGCGCCTGGGAGTTGGAAGGTCGCCGTGACCCCCCCCCCCCCCCCCCCCGTTCCGTTCCGCCCAGTAAGTGTCCCTGAACAAGACACTTACAGTTGGGTGCCACCGATATTGTCCCTTATCATTTGACCCATTTAGGCCTGACCTCAACATTTTAAAAAATCCTTCTAAATTTTCTGAAATAAATATTTTCACGATTTTTCAAAAATAGCAGACCTACAAGCTCGTAGCGCGCCACTCGGTGGCGCGCTATGAGCTTGTAGATCTGCTATTTTTCAATAGCTAAATTATAACAATGTTTAAAACACCAAAAGGGGTTCCCGCCCAAAATGGGTTAACTGTCCTTTTGCGCAGATCACGCAAACCTCAGCAAAAAGAAAAGGACAATATCGATGGCCTCCAACTGTAACCCCTCCCTGCGTGTGCGCTCAACATGACCATCAGAGCAGCCACCAGCTGGGTGAAGCTGAAACTGAAACAGTAAACGTTAACTACCTACCCTTAAAGCACCCTGGACTTGATGGCAAGTACCGTAAGACTCGAGCAAAGCTGGAATGTGTATTTTCAACCCACTTGCTGGTCTGGATAGTTTGTACAGGTTTTGAAATATTCATTCGTTTTGGTTTTGCTCGTTAGTTTTTGTTAACTATTAATAATAACCCTGGTGACTGGTCTGAAACAATCCACTGTGCTCATTACACTTACTTCAAGGGTGAACGATTCATTAACTGGAGTTTACGCGGCGTATTATCCATCCATTGTTTTGTGTTCTATTGTCTCAGTCACATGCACGTACACACACACACGTACACACAGATAAAGCATCCACAAACATATTGATGCTTGCCTTGTCTTTTTCCACTTTTGAATTATGATTATGATTGAAAGTGGTGATCTGAGAACCAAAAAATCGGTCCATAGCGTGTTTACACAGAGTCTGATTAAACTTCTGGATATCCTGTTCTCTGATGCATAATCTGGAAGGTCTATAGGTAGGATTTAGTCCCCCATTGGAAACCATTGTCCTCTGCGTACTTAAAGGGATATAGTTCTGATTTATTTTATGAAATACTTGCCATTAATATAGTGGTAGCAAATTAGTGCATATAGTGCAACCTTCGTTCATTTTTGACCCCTCACACAGAACTATGTTTTTTGTGCCCATATCACTACGCCCAAAAAATAGTGATAGCGGGGTCAAACTACTTAATATTCCCCAAAACCAGAGCAGAACTCCCACCACGGGACTCGGGCAATCAATTAATACAGTTGCAACTATTATATTAATGGCAAGTACTTCATACAATTTAAGTTAAAAAACTGTAACCAATCCCTTTAATCCAGCCACCAAGAACCCTGCTGCCTGCTATCCTGCTCCATAAGACCCCTCTGATGATACAGGACACACAAAGTAAACATCCGCAGAGTGTTTATTTAACACCGAAAGTGTACAGTTAGCCTGAGACCAAACATTAACAGTAGCCTACCCCTCATTCAAGAAGCAATCCCCACTTGGACAGGGGAGATGTTGCGCTTATGAGATTCAGGCAGTACAACCAGTATAGGAATCCTACCCAACACCAGGGTCTATGTTTTACAGTAACATATCTTCGCTGTCGGACAGAAACCTGTATGTCTAAAATTGTAACCTTTTCTGAAATAGAAAAAAGAGCCTGTGTTCCGAATGGATCCGATGTAGTTATTTTGGCACAAGGCTCTTGTTATTGGTAAATATAAACCCCACTGACACATTTAACCATTTTCACTTCCGCAATAATTTCCAACACAGCAGAAACAACAGATTTCTACCGTACAAGGAGCTTGTAGATCTGCTATTTTTGTTACTTTTGTGTGACACTTTAGTATGACCAAGTCAGCGAACGTTTCTGCCTAAGCAACGATACACATATTGATTAAAATAATTTCCGGATTGCCGCTTTAATTATGCCCAAGTAAATGTGGTTTATGTGGTGGGCAGTGACAGATGGAGTACATGCACTGGAGCCGGCTTTAGTAAAGGACACACTGTTCTGTGTGCTTGTTGATATACTCAGTGTTAGCCCAGGCTTCCAGGATTGTAAACACCACCAAATAAATTGGCTGGGAGATATATTATACTCGGATAACATAAAAATGTCAGGGGGTTGAAAGGGTCGAGGGGGTGCGTGCATGCTTGCGCGCGTGTGCGTGCGTGCATGTGCGCAGTCTTCAACCCCACCCCCCGTTCCTAATGCACTATGGGTCTTTGTTTGTTTGAATGTATTCACTTGCATATATTTATGTTTATTACATTCACTTGCATAGGCTATAAATTTATGTTTATTGTGTACCCTGCATCTTTTTTTAGACAGAAGTTTTACACGTGAAGTGCAAGAAAATTTACCCTGCAACATGTCTGAATTGTGTAGCCAAAACTGAAAATAATGTGTACAGTATAGTATACTGTACTTTGTCATGAGTTAATGAGAGTTCATTCTTGATCCTGCCAATGTTTAAATAAAGATGACACTTACAGTACTCCACACAGTGATGAGTTCAGACCCGACTTCCCCAGGGGTGCTTTTTCCCATCTACACCAAATCTCTTTTGTAAAAATGGCCGGTCAATGATGCGTTGTGAGCTTGTAGATGCCAAACGGCATTAGTCACTCCAGAATATGGACGCTATAGAGTTTCTGTGGTTAACTTAAGATCAGGTAAATGAAAAAACAAAAAGGTATTTGACCCTGGTGAGGTATAGTGCTCTATAGGTGACACATTACTACATACCTTCGTTAGTTAGTATGGCTAAATTTAGGGCAAAGGTAATGATCAATAATCAATTCCAGACTGTGGCGAAGATTTCTAGGAGAGATTGAATTGGCAAACTGTGAATGGAAAGGTTGTAACTGGCTGTGAAATGGCTGTGAAATGTCTCTTCCATGCTATTAAATCATATCACATTATCACCACAAATTATGTATTGCCTTCAGTCATGTCTGCATGTTAACCACAGTATCGGCTATACTACAAAATAACACTAAACACAATAACTGTGTAACCTCCCTGTTTTGGAGATGTCTTTAATGGACAAAAAAAAAGAAGAAAAAAGGATAACAGAAAAGCAATACCCAAAAAGTTGAAAACAGCTCCCACTGTGCTATGTGACGTGTTTAGTTTAGTTATTAAAAAATAATCAACATACAGTTAAATGCACAGTCATGCACATTAAATAAACACAATTTTAAGACAAACAATAATAGTAGTATAAAATAACTGTGAATAGATCGGCTATATTCTCTATTCAGCGTACAACAAATTGGGCTTAAGTGGGCAACTAAAGTCACTCAATTGTTTTATCCAGTTAGCCATATACTTTCAATAACTGCTGTTTAGCAGTGGAGAGGAGGAGGATATTGCTTTGCACCGAGTATCCACACGTCAACATGTCTTCATCTGCTTCACCATCAAATGTACCAAAGTATTGATTATATATAATAATCAATACTCACAACCTCAAATGACGGTACCAACAGTAGGCTAAATAAGTTCAAGGCCGATGGCCTTTAATGGCCAGCCATATGGAAGCGAGCTGAAACCTTTGAAAAGGTTTGGTCCATTTGTAATGATGGCGGTCTGAGCATATCCACTCCAACTCTTTTCATTAGTAACATTCAACAGCGGCAGTGGCCGTCCAGTGAGTGTACAGTACGTAATGGTATTTAATCCAATTGTTACTGATGTAACGCTGCTGGAGGGGCATTTTGAGCCGGCCAGCGCATGAGCAGGCTATCCATCATTCCATGCTTGGTGATGAATCAAGATGAGGACTTGATTCAGCAAAGCCTAAATTGACTTGCAGGTCCTTGTGGGAATATCTAAATAGAATGTTCTCTATCATATCGAGACTAACTCTCCACCCAACATATTTCATATGTATGGGTGGAGAGATAGTCTCTTCACTCAGAGAACAAAGGTTACAACGTAACCAAATGTTCTTATAGTGACGCTGTGGTGGTTTAGACTTTTTTGTCAACTAACTGTGCATAACTGTGTTATGCCAAATTATTTTCTGGTATGACACTGACAGTGAATGCCCAGTGTATGAAAAAAATCACACCCGTGTGAACTGAGTGGTGTAAGGTTTTATATAGACTCGTCTTCTGATGTGATGATTTGTGACCATGAAGTTGATTCAGCTGGAGTTTTTGTCCGATGTGAGGTATTATATAAGGTAAGGTATTATATAGCCTGATCAGCTCTGATCTGACGTAATGAAATCACACCTGGATGTGATTTCACAACTGGCTTTTTTTGTGCAGAGAAAATGACCACGGTTGCTACGGTCATCCAGTTCACCCGGGTGTGATTTAATTACGTCAGAAATTATTTTGAACATAGCAACCATGCTCATTTTTTTCTGCACACAAAAGCCAGTTGTAGGAGTGGTTTACACCACTCAAAAAAAGAAAGAAAAACACAAGTGAGATTCTAATGCTTTGACTCACATATGCAGGGTAATAAACAACATGGAGGCGATTCAAGGCAACAACCTGCAGGCCTTCAATACACTTTGACTATTGTAGAGTTCTTGAGTCTGAGAAAGTTAATTACTGTTAAATCCAATCTATATCAGGCTAACAGTAGAGCGGAGTGGAACTGAGCGGAATTATTTCAACTATGATACTGTGAAGGTGATTTTTTCATTTATGTGGGATTGAAGCTGTTGCACTTCACCTCCATGCTGTGAATATGTTACTGTAGCTGTGTGACCCTTACGGGTCCATGTGGTTTCATTTTACACTCACTCTCAAGAGTTAAATTATTGTTAAACATCTGCATTACTTAAGTTAATTTACAAGAAGTCTACACAATTAGAGAATGTAGAATAATTGTTATTTTGATCAATGTTTGCCTGTTATCTCTCTCCTATGGTACCAACATCAATACAGCATGGAAGTGGACATATTCTTTAGTTTTGAGTCTGCAGGGCTAAATCTCATCAAATGGTGGTCCGTGGCTCAAATGCAGAATAAATAATGGACCTTGATATGAAAAGGGTTGAGAACCACTGGTCTATACTATAGAGACCACTAGAGAGGGACGCCGTTGTCCCCAGGGTGACCCAGCACTTAACCAGCTGTGTATAGATTGGTATCCTTGAGCGTCCCTTCACAGATACATGCCAGATAGACTGTTCCAGATCCATAGCGGTGCCACGGCCACGTGTGATGGATGGACACTCTTCGGGCCGTAATGGCCTGTAGAGAGGCAGGGCGGGCAGATTAGCTGAGCAGTTAAGGCCTCTGTTTCAGCGCATCGCCGGCCGTTATAAATGGAGATGGAAGATTTACTGTGTGGGACAAAAGGGGCGAGAGGAAGGCCTCCCCTCCCCCATTATAATATACGGCCCCATAGGGCTTCCCAAAGTGGATGACTTACGGCAGATTTTTACTTAGTTGAGTGCCGGTGTCGCACCCGGAAAACAATAGCTGTAGGCCTACAAGCTCCTATATGAGCTATCATACAGTACATGACACTGTGTTCAAGCCCTTTTGGCATGTAGCAGGGAGGGTAGATAGCAAAACAAAAGTAATCATTTGGATCTTGGGATACATTTGGGAATGGTGTGGCTCCAATGTCATCTACGTCAGTCATATTACGTTTATGACATACCGATATGTCTCCACATTTAGGCAATTGAAGTTTTCCATTATGAAATGAAATTGAAATATTTTATAAAGTATTCTGTGGCCTACTGTCAGTGGGCACAAAGTTTGGCACTGATCAGTCCAGTGGTCTGTGATATTTCAGTCCAGACACACACACACATGCGCACGCACGCACGCACGCACGCACGCACGCACGCACGCACGCACGCACGCACGCACGCACGCACGCACGCACGCACGCACGCGCGCACGCACGCACGCACGCACGCACACACACACACACACACACACACACACCCTCTAGCACAGCCACACCTGTTACTAAAGAAAAAGAAAAACTTTTGCACAAAGAACTTTTTATTATTATTATTGTCTCCACCAGGCCGAAGGCATGGGGAGAGAGTATGTTTTGCACTCCGTCCGTGTGTGTGTCCGTGTGTGTGTGTGTCCGTCCTTCCTTCCGTCCGTCTGTGTACAGCTAATCTCCGGCACCGTTAACCCGGTCGATGCCAAACTTTGCACACACACTCCCTGGATGCCAACAATGAACCTCTGCCCCACATTTTCCAGAACGGCCTGTTATAGCGCCACCATGAGGCAGCTTTTCACATTTATACCTAAAACTGTACCGATCTGCGTGAAACGTTGCATGCACACTCCCTAGAGGCCAAGGACAAACCTTTTACCTGCATTTTCCGCATCTGCCTTTTATAGCGCCACCAGGAGGCCGACTTTTGTAAAACACATTTTTTGATATTACTCCTCCAGATTCTGTCCAAAAATCTCACAAATCGTTACACAATATCTCTATGGTCATGTGCTCAAGTCGGATCTGTCTGATATTTCATATTCCATCCTAATTGGCTATAATTGGCTTTCACAGTTTGCAAGATTGCCCCGTTTTGAACAATAGCCTCAAATCATGAACGCAGCATGCAATTTACGTGAAATCTTTCACACATTTTCGTACCAGGCTGAGGAATATATCCCACCCTTTTCACATTGGCATGTTATAGCGCCACCAACAGGTTGATTTTTGCACAACACATTTTTGGAACAAAATGCCTCAAATCGGTACACATGATCTCTGTAGTCATGTGATCAAGACGAGTCTGTTGGATTTCTCAGATTGTACACTGATTGGCTAAAATTGCCTTCCAAAGTTTTCAGGAGTGGCCCGTTTTGTACAAAATGCTGCACATGTACTGCTCATCCAGAATTCTATCCTCAGAGATGCTATGAGTGATCTGGCTCTGCATTTCCTCAACAAAATGAAGAAAAGAAAAACATTCTCCTAAACATTTTGCCAAACATCACACACACTCCTATCCTCCTGGTGGAGACCTGTGCCCGGAAGGGCACTTTTTCTAGTTATAATTGTTTTACTGTTATGTATCCGTGCACAAGATATAACATTAAAGAAAAACATTTAAAAACCTGAACCTACCGTATAATGGCGGCCCACTTCCAATTAGCCTCGGTGGCCGGGGCCCACCAGTCGACCCCCATGCAGGCCCACAGGTTGGGAATGGCTGGTCTAAAGTTTATGCTTTCATTTCAAGGAACTTAGAGACAGACTGTATTGACATATGGGGAGGCTGTTAACACGTTAGATGTATGCCTGGGCCCATTGATCTGCCCTGCATGGAGAGATTGAACACGGCCCAGCTGGTGTCACTGATAACACATTCAGGGTAAATGGCATATCGTTGCTGTCGGGCAGAAACCTCGCATTAGCATATTAAACGTATTGTGTGTTTTTGTAAATGAATGCCCAACTTCATCATATACAAGATTGTCACACAAAAGGAGTGGAAATAGCAGATCTACAGGCTCACAGTAAGTCCCGAGGGGACACATGATTAGCGCATTGTGTGTTTAATTAAAAAATAATAATAATATAAACAAGGTTGCTTTTGGACATACAAGGTTTTCACCCGCCAGCGACGATATCTCTCTTGTCAGGTGAGATGGATGCTTTCTCTTTAAATGCAGCGCATGTCTTTAAATTGGGTACTTTGAGTGGAATATTGATGCAAACACCAGTGTGCTTTATTAGTTTTGCCCTCACATTCAGACTTTAAAGTAATTGTGTGTTGACGTCAAATAATTGAACTTACTTTCTCACGATTCACATGATCACATCTATAGGAGAGGAGTGCAGTGCACACACTCCAAATGAAGACATTTCAGTACTAATTTACTTCACTAAATACATATGTATTAGTGCCACAGGCAATGGGTTTCACAAAATGTGCTTTGTCAGGTTCATTTCTAAAAGGCTCTCATATTTGTTTAGTTTTGTTGTTCTTTTACATTCCGTATATTTATTGTTGTTTGTGAAATAGGCCTATTGACTTTGATTAACTGAATGATTGGATGAGCCCGTGGGATAAAAATCACTTCCACAGGAGTTGTTTGTGGAATTAACAAAGATCCACACCTTCATCACATCCCGCCTTGATTATTGCAACAGTATCCTCTACGGCACCACCTCCAAGTCCTCAATAAACTGCAATATGTCCAGAACTCAGCTGCCCGTCTACTTACCAATACCCGTTCCAGAGACCAGTCCTCCGTGACCTTCACTGGCTACCGGTCAAACAAAGAATCCACTTCAAAACACTCCTGACCACCTACAAAGCACTAAACAACCTGGCTCCCCCATACCTCTGTGACCTCCTCAAACGTCATGTCCCCTCCCGCTCCCTCAGGTCTGGTGATGCAAACCTCCTCGACGCCCCCAAAACCAAACTCCGGTAATGGGGTGACAGAGCTTTTGCCTTTGCTGCCCCAACCCTGTGGAATGCCCTCCAGGCACTCAGAGATGCCCCCACCTTCCAAACTTTCAAAACCGCCCTCAAGACCCACCTCTTCAACATTGCCTTCCCTAGCTAACCCTTTTCAATGTCTTTTAATGTTTTTAGCTTTTAGTGGTTATTTCTTTTTTCTAATAAAGTTGTTTTTATTTGTGTTGTTACCTCTGTAAAGCCCCCCCATGTAAAGCGTCTTTGGGTACTCAGAAAAGCGCTATATGAGTTTGAGATGTTATTATTATTATTATGTATCAAGTGAGTCAGTTCTTTAGGGAAAAGTAGAGTGTGTGACATCATCAGCATGACATCATAGCTCCAAAGGGAAGCCACGCCGTTCTCAGCATTCGAGGCGGCAGTTGGGTCAGAACCGGCGCTGCACGTCAAAGACCACCATTAAAGTATTTGGCTGCAGAGCCCCTGCATCGGAAAATATGTTTTTTGCCAGGGACCCCATACAAGATTTGTGCTGTTAAAATGTTCAACAAATATCTTGATTTTTTTAAAATAGCATACGACTATATGGTAGTATAGAAAATACAGATTTTCATGTAATAACAAATTTAGCAGGGAACCCCCTGGAACCCCAAGGCCCTCTCTCACTTTGAGACCCACTGTTATAGGAACACTGGTTCCAAATTTGAAGTCATAATATGTATATAATATAGATAATATGTATAAGTTAAAGTAAGTTTGCACACATACTTCAAAGGAAATGTGCATATGAGAAGGCTGTCTATGTATGGGAAGCAAAATAGCATCCCACACAGGCGCATCAGTTACCTGATGAAGGTATGAGCAATACACCCTCTTTTGCAAGAAACCTTCTCATGTCATAGACGATGGCCACAGGATGGCAACATGAAGTCTGTGATCCACATTGGAGCCACGTTGTTCACATGTGGATCCTGAGATCAACATGATTCCATTTTCTCGCCAAAACCAGCACCTCCCGTGCACTCTGACATGCACAAGTGCTCTCTAAATGAACTAATGTTGTACATGATTAGCCTAAAGGCTCACTGGACCAATATGCTAATCACACAGTATATGGAAACAAGTTGATGGAGAATGATATTCTGTGGATGAAACAAATTGCCACCGGCCCACCAGTAATTAAATATTTCGTCCCCCCAGTGACTATTTTTATCACCGGCATTTACCCATGTATGTGATCTACAGCTTGTCCTTTTGCATTGCATACTGTTGGCTGTCAAAAAATGTCACCACAATTCCTGCAGCACAATGTGACTAAGGGGGTGGATTGAGAGATATAAGACTGTATTTTGGTGCACTATCACCATGGATACTTGACACGCAGAGTTCACTTATTCTTTTTCTCAGCGACACTCACATCCATATTGAAAACAATCTGTTGAATACCAATGCAAACAAAAATGTAGTTGAAAAGACTAGTTCAGAATATAGATCTATAAGTGGAATGGTTGAACACTATTGTGGAAAGATGGTGGAAATTAACTATTAATGATGGAAATTATGGAAATTAACTATTACTTAATATGTATTTAAAATACATCTACTCAATTACTGTACTTGCACTTGAGGTATTTGTACTTTACTTGAGACATTTCAATTTCCAATACTTCTACACCACTACATCTCAGGTCTAAATGTTGTACTTTTACTCCACTACAATTATTTGAAAACTTTAGTTACTAGTTACTTTGTAGATTATTATTACAGAACAAACAAACCTTTTCAGACCTACACTTTTAGGCCATTTGAAAATACAATTACTTCTGTAACTGAGTATTTCTATGGATGTAGTGAACGAGGACATGAAGTTAGTTGGTGTGAGAGAAGAGGAGGCAGAGGACAGGATGAGATGGAGGCAGCGGTGGCCGAACGGATAGCGGCGCGGTCTAGATACCGGAAGGTTCCCAGTTCGAACCAGCCGTCCGACACGTTAAAAATTACCACCGCTGAAATGCCCTTGAACAAGGCATCAACCACTACGATGAAATGTGTTCTATGAGCAGGGCCTGGCTGGAAACAAGTTCTTGAGCTTAGCCCAGATACCCTGGGTAAATATAGATTTCATTTCATTTCATTTCATTTCATTTCATTTCAGATGATTCGCTGTGGCAACCCCTGGAGGGAAAAGCCGAAAGGAAAAGAACAACTGAGTATTGCTGTATTGATACTTTTAAGTAAAACATTTGAGTACTTTTTCCACCACTGCAAAAACGGACTTCATGAACATCCCCGGTTCGCCTCCCGGCCCAGTATCCCTGAGCAAGACACACAAGTTAATCAATAACAGGTCCCCCCTGAGCACTCTTCATGAGCATCTAAGCAGCCATCTGCTGGGTAAAGCTGAAACTGAATTCCCCCGCGGGTCTAATAAAGGTCTACAAATGCCTTGTTAGAAAGCTGAAGCAAATTGAAGAGGTAGCGTCCATTACATTAGATTAGGAGAAGAGCAAAGTACTTACGGTATTTGCCTTTATAATAACAGAATTAATTTCCAGTGGGAGAGCCCATCGATCGATGGCCTTTATTCTTAACTCCTCGTGTGTAACCCTTAGCTCGCTTCAAGGGTGATCAATGTGACACCCTTCCATTAATATTGACTATGACATTTTAATGCCATCGGTTAAAAATAGCTAAAAGTGCTTCTGATGTGGACTGCTCACTACACATTAAAATCCCCAGGGTTAATGTATTCTTTTGTAAATGAATACTCTGGATTTTCACTACTGCTGTTTTACAGTAATTGCTTGCAACATTTTAGATTGAAAGGATAATTATGCAGCGCTTTCCCAAATATAGTTACACAGTGCTTACAAGACAAGGAAAAACAAGGAGCAGCATAATCATCATCAAGAGATAAAAAGCAAAGTATAATCAGAAGATACAATAACGTTAATTAGTAACGTTATAAAAGAATGATTAGCAAAGACAACATACAAACAGACAGTAAAACAAATATGCACTATGAAAATAACTCAATATGAGAGCAGGTTTGACCAAAGGTTGTCAGTAACATCTTAAAATAAAGTCTTAAACTCAGAGGCGGAGAGCAGCTGAGTAGTTGTGACTGTGATGCCACTATGGTAAGGTTTCACAGACTTCTATGAACGATTACGTAATATAACCTTCTCTGTGACCTTGACCTTTGACCATTTTGTAGTGTGCTGCGCAAATGAAGATTCCCCATCCCTTCTCCATCTTGACCTTGTTTCACGATCAATTGGCCCCTGCCCTTAATTGTGCCCGTCCCTGTCCGGTGTGTTTTCCTGTTCACTCCCATCCCATCCCCTCTCTGTTTGGTGGAGATTGGTGCTTGTTGCAATTACCTGCACTACAATACTTCACCATATGTTACGATATGACAAAAAGACAATTAAAAACATAATGTAACAGAGTATATTAAATTCCGTAATGCAATTCCAATGGTGAAAGCTGTGTTGTTTCACCCCATGAAGGAATGGCAGATTCGCCTACGCCCCGAAATACCAGCATGTGCATCTCAAAGAATACAATTTACAATTTACAATTTAGGCATTTAGCAGACGCTCTTAATCCAGAGCGACTTACATTAAGCAAGAACAAAAAGCATGGGAATACATCACATATGTAAAATGCATTTATCGCGAAACATGCGTAAGCTAAGAATGTGACTAGAACATATCTATATAATGACACTATACATATAAACTATAACTAGAACATATCTATATAATGACACTATACATATAAACTATACATATATGCTATACTATGCTGTACATATTTACTATGAAGTGCTATGACTACATACAATGCACTTATTGTGCTGTCTACATGACATGCTATAAGTCTGTTTCAAATGCTATATAAGTCTAAGAAGTGCTGTCTAAGGGGGGTAGGGTAAGTGCTATGGGCCATGATGGAGTCTGAAAAGGTGGGTTTTCAGACTACGGCGGAAGATCGGGAGTGATGCTGCAGTTCTGATTGCAACGGGAAGTGCATTCCACAGTTTTGGGGCCAGAAGGGAGAAGAGTTTGGGACGTGTGGAAAGAATAGTGTTATGTTGTCTGAGTAAGAGTCAGTTTGAGAGTTTGTTTACGTTTTATTGCTTTTTTATGTTCGTGTTTTAAGTAAAGAATTTAGTATAAGGTTTGGTTTACTGAGTTTGTGTTCTGCACAAGTTTTAGGTCTCCTGACACCTTGAGCTTCATCGTGACTGTGACCTTTGCGGCACAAAAGTGCATTATCTCGTCAGGGGCAGGCTACTGATTATTCCCATGACGTTTCATGAAAATTCAATCAGGACAGATTACAATACGCTGGCATTGTGCTGTCAAGCTAACTGTGCTAACACGTGTGATTGTAGATCTGCTATAACTTATAAACAGGGCTCAAGTGCTTAATTCATTCATGTATTTGAGTCCCGGGGAGACACCAAATGTGTCCAGCTGGTTCTCAAGCTAAAAGGTTTGGGAACCCCTGCTCTAAAGAACTAAAACTAATAATAAAAATCACACCCCTGTGAAGTGAGTGGTGCAACTCTGTGTGGGGGTCCCCGGGGGGTCCACAGAAGTTCCAGACCCACAGGAACGCGGCCAGGGTGCCGGCCCGGTTCCGGCGAGCCGCACCGCTTCCGAAACGGTCGAGAAATTACAGAGTTACCATGTGGGGGTCCCCGGGGGGTCCCCGGAACATCCAGACCACCAGGAACGTGCCCAGGGGTCTGGTCCGGTTCCGGCGAGCTGCCCCGCGTCCGAAACGGTTGAGAAATTACAGAGTTACCGTGTGGGGGTCCCTGGAACAGACAGACAGACAGACAGACAGACAGACAGACAGACAGACAGACAGACAGACAGACAGACAGACAGACAGACAGACAGACAGACAGACAGACAGACAGACAGACAGACAGACTGTAACTAACTATCGATGCTATAGATTAGATTAGATTAGATTAGATTAGATTAGATTAGATTAGATTAGATTAGATTAGATTAGATTAGATTAGATGTCTTTATTATCCACAAGGGAAAATTGTTTTGCTCAAGTCAATGCATACATCCAGGACAATACATACAGGACAATACAATAAAACACCCAGCAAAGTACAGTACTAGTAAAAATGTTAAAGCTATTTAAAAGAAAGCAAAGTCTCTCTCCACAGTCCACACCATGAAACACTCATAATGTGTGTGTGTGTGTGCGTGCGTGCGCGCGTGCGTGCACGGCTGCACGCATGTCCATTATCAGCGCTCAGTCCAGTTAATCTGCATTTGTGTGTGTGTGTGTGTGTGTGTGCATGCGTGCGTGCGCCGGGGGCACTGGCAAGCAGGTCCAGTTGAGGTGAATCAGGTATTGGGGGTTTGTGTTTGTTAAGGAGCCTAATGGCAGAGGGGATGAAACTGGCACTGCCCTTTGCCTTCTTGAATCTTGATGCAGTGTATCTCCTACCCGAGGGCAGGACCTTGAAGCAGGTGCTGAGGTTATGGGTTGGGTCTCTCGCGATCTTTCCTGCTTTCTTCACTGTCCTCTGGTCCTAGAGATGCTGAAGGGCAGAGCACTGCATCCCACAGAGTTTAGACCCCACGTGGGTTACCCTCCGCAGCTTAGCCTTGTTGGACTCTGAGAGCCCTCCATGCCTTCACAGACCCACTGCAGAACCAATTGTTGGGGGGTCAATCTACTGTACACACACAAATTCCTGAGTGTTAAGTTAACTCTGAGAGTTACAAAGGGATAAATTAATATAGAGGATTTTGCTTTGTAGGCCTACAATCAGGTCGTCTGCTTTATTAAAAGTATGACTTATGTTATTTATCAAATACCTCCTGATGCATTCCTCCTTTTTTTTATTGGACAGGAGACAGGAGACAGAGGTGTGTATATTTTCCCTTTTAAAATCAAGTTCAGGGACATGGGCTTTGGGCAATCTGTATGTGTCACACTGATTTGTGTCCTGCTACAGTTTAATAGCATTCGAGTATATTCCCACCCTCTCTTTGTACTTTTGCCACGGACGGCGCAGACAAGACCCATAAATATCTTTTGTGTTGTATCTGTCTCAAAGCTTTGCTTTATGCAGGGTAACATTTAGATTAAATGGGCGAGAGCTGTTGCAATTGGGTATAGGTGTTGAGAATACGCAATATAAATAATTTAAAGGCAAAAGGTTTACAGAGCTGACACCGGGGAGGCAACAATAAGCAAAATGGGAAATCATGCAGTATAATAATATCTTAGTCGCCATCAGCGTGGGAACTCAATTCTATTTTGTTGTCATGGGAGTACTTGTGGAAATTGAACATCAGAGCAAACTTAGCTCTGGTCCATAGCCTTACTGCTTCTATGATTCTGCCCTGCCCTATCTGCCTGTCACTATAGAGTGGTATGTCTACACAAAATGCTATCTAAGGTATGTAAGTTGAGCCTTTGCATATGCCTGTAAGGTTGCCGAGGCTAGGGCAAGTGTTACGGCAAGTGGAATGGAATCGGAAGAGGTGGGTTTTCAGACTACAGTGGCAGATTGGGAGTGAGTCTGCAGTTCCGATTGCAATGGGAAGTGCATTCCATAGTTTTGGAGCCAGAAGGGAGAAGAGTTTGGGACGTGAGGAGCTTTGTCTCTGCGTTTTTAGTGAATGTACTTCCAGCTGCCCTGGGTTGGTTGATCTGAGTGTGCGCCACGTGGGAGGGTTTGTAGGATCCGATCAGACTTGCAAGATATGGGGGTGCCATACCTTTGGTTGCTTTGTACTCTGTACTTTGGTTGTACTCTGGGCGGGCAGCGACTGGGAGCCAATGGAGGGAGCGGAGAAGGGGGGAGACATGTGAGAATTTTGGCTGGATGAACCAAGCGAGCTGCGGCATTCTGGATCAATTGGAGAAGCTTAAGTGTGCATGCCGGTGGGCCAGTAAGGAGAGAGTTACAATAGTCAAGTTTTGATATGACTGATATCTGGATAAGGAGCTGGGCTGACTCCTGGGTGAGGAAGGGTCTAATTTGTCGGATGTTAAGTGTAAACCTACAGGATTGAGTGACTGCTGTAATGTGTGTTTTGCTTTTTGGCTGTTGGAACCATAGTTACCAAGGCGTTGTCTATGGAAATAGTTATAGCTCCTGCATGGGGCAGGACTTAGCTGGGAAGAAGAGAAGCTCAGTCTTGTCTGGGTTCAGCTTGAGGTGGTGAGAAGACATCCACTGTGAGATGTCAGCCAGGCATGCAGTGATGCACTCTTCCGCCTGAGTAGCAGAGGGGGGGAAGGATAGAAACAGTTGAGTGTCATCGGCATAGCAGTGATAAAATAGATTGTGAGCAGAGATGACAGCTGGTGCCAAGAGATTTAGTGTACAGGAAGACATGGAGGGGACCAAGTACAGATCCCTGTGGTTTCCAAGAAACCTGGTATTCTTTTCTCTCACCTTTATTTATACTCGGAATACAGTTGAGGGCAAGCCCTCAATTTCAACGTAGCCGATGCATTACAAGATAATACATCAAACAACATTATAAATCAGGGTAAATTACAAAGGAACTTTATACAGAACAACCATCAGTAAAATAAATCAATTGAAGCAGGAGCAATCACGGTGAAAAATATTCTGGAGCATTCCTTTGAACTGACCGAAGGATGGCAGGGAGCTCAGTTTTAAGGAGTTTTGGAGTTCATTCCATGAAGTTGGACCATTGACAGAAAAAGCTGTCTTGCCCAACTCTGTCTGGGCCTGAGGAACCTTGAGCCTTAAGAAATCACTAGAGCGGGTCTGATAGGTGCTATTGTTCAGTTCCATCATGGAACAAATATAGTCAGGGAGCATCCCAGCAATGGCTTTATATAAAAATAGGTGCCAATGCTTATCTCGTCTCTCAGTCAGAGAGGATAAACCTGAGTTATCATAAAGTGCACAGTGGTGGGTACCATAAGTATCACTAGTAGTCCACTGTAAGGCGGAGTGGTAGACAGTGTCTAGCCGCTTTAAAAGTGAAGGAGCAGCAGACCTATAAATAATGTCCCCGTAGTCCAGGACCGAGAGGAAAGTGGTCTCAATAATAGCCTTTTTACTAGAATTTGGAAAACAGAATTTATTGCTATACAGAAAACCTAGTTAGTTTGGAGACAAGATCAACAATATGAAATTTAAAAGAAAGTTTATCGTCAAGCCAGGTAGACCTGGTAGGCCTAGATCAGCTAGGGCAGGGGTTCTCAACGTTTTTGGCCGGGGACCCCCTGAAATGCTTTGGCAATGTCTCGGGACCCCCGCCCCGCCCCCTCCCGACCCCCAATATAAATTGACTGCTACAATAACCTTAATAATAGAGACAATACACCATCAATAAATACTGAAACTAGATATAATCATTAGGGAAGGTGTATGCATGTACTATGTGTACTATATGTAAACTCTTCATTTCCATTTTCCAGCCATTCAGTAGCAAAAAAAAATTAATACAAATTATAATTTGGGGACCCCCAAAAATAATTCGGCGACCCCCCGAGGGGTCGCGACCCACGGGTTGAGAACCCCTGAGCTAGGCTGTAGGAGCAGCTGGTGGTTCACTCAAATGCTGCTGAGAGGTCTAGACTCTAGAAGAATCAGGACTGCAGAGTAGATGCTGACATGCCCCTGATTAACCCTCTTCTACCACGTGGCTCTGCAGTCTATAGCTGAAGAAGAGGGTCTGTTTGTGTGTCTGTGTCTGGGGATAACCTCGCCAGCTGCTGGATCAATCTGTGGCAAATGTTTGCATGGTGAAAATATAAAAAAAATATTTGAGCAAAGTCTCTGAAAAAAAATGTTTCAAAGTTTTTTCAACTCAAGATTTATTAAACATTGTTACAAATGTTTTACATTTTCCCCAAATTCTGTGGCAAACTATTGCAGCAGAAATAAAACTGCAGTTTGTCCAATTTCAATCTGTTGCTGTGGTATTGTATCACCTCCCACATTTTGACTACCTCTGCCCCGCACTCCCTCTAACCTCTGTTACTCCCCTTCATGTGTCTCTGTCCACTACTTTGTAACCTTCTCCATATCTCCCTCTCTCTCTCTCTCCCTCCCTCCCTCCCTCCCTCTGTCTCGCTCGCTCTCCCTCCATCCTCTCTCTCTCTCTCTCTCTCTCTCTCTCTCTCTCTCTCTCTCTCTCTCTCTCTCTCTCTGTCTTAAATTAGTCATCCTCATGAACTGCCATGGGGACATTAAACAGAACTTCCTACAGCTGAATGAAGCCAACCTTGAAGTCGTATTTGCCCACCCCCTGACTCCATCGAAGTGATTAAAAACGGTCTTGGCAACCTGTCCACCCTTGTCAAACCCCATGACAAGAGCCTTAGTTTGATATTTGATTCTGCCTTTAAGTTTGGCAAGCAGGGTTTGGCACATGAAACTAAATAATGGACTATTCTCTTCATTAATTCTACTTTGTAGTGTCTCTACGGGGACTTTATTCATAATTCACTGGGGGCGGGACGGACAAATGTCACTTCATGGGAGGGTTTTCTGGGTAGCTACAGTCAAGTTATCAGTGGTTGTTGTGAAAAATTA
Source organism: Electrona antarctica (assembly GCF_951216825.1). NCBI lineage: Eukaryota > Metazoa > Chordata > Actinopteri > Myctophiformes > Myctophidae > Electrona > Electrona antarctica. The sequence continues at coordinate 19,796,152 of NC_136795.1, read as the reverse complement.
AATAAACAAGTGACACTGAGTACTCCCCATTTTCAACTGCAGTCTGAAAACTCACCCTTTCAGACACCACCTCAACTCTATAGCACAGCACTTTCCTCGTATATCCTTCTTGCCACCTTTTGATAGCTATACTACACAGAGATATGTTAGTTGTTCACATTATGTTATGTTATTTACTAGTGTAAATAACATCATAATGTGAACAATATCCAACTCCATCGTATGGTCAAGCACGTTGTGTATTTACACAACGTGCTTGACCATACGATGGAGTTGGATTGTGAACACTGAGGTGAGGAGGAGGAACACTGAAGTGGACAGTTACTGTTACTTGACTGTTGCATCAACGAGAGGACTTTTGATCATATACTGTTTATTTCTTTGTGGGCTCTCTGACAGGAATGTCTGCAAATTCTCTTTCAACAATGCCTTGCCTTGCCTTATGTCAAGAGAGAAGAAAAACAACAAGGAGCATTATAATCTAACCTGATGCAAGTGAACAAACAACAGTGATTTCTCATCAGAATCCACGTATATTTTGATAAAAGTGAGGGTCAGGGTGTCTGCACTCCTTAAAGTTAAGTTGTCCTTAAAGTACTGAGTTTTAGAAGTTTTAGAAATGAAATGATGCAAATTAATAAAGAGAGAAAGGCATCTGCAATTTAACATAACATCACCCTGCTTCAGGCACTATCTGCACTGCCACTGAACCAAAAACCCAGTAGAAATGTACAGACTTATATCTCCTGCCCAACCTGTGCCTGTCTGATGAGCGCTAATCACAATGCTCTTGAGCTGATGAATTCCACACAATCCCCTCCAAGCTGAATGAACAATCAACAGTCCACATTCATTTTCACTCCTGTGTGTGCGTGCATGTATGTGTGTGCATTCCAAGTGTGTGCGTGTGTGTGTGTGCGTGTGTGTGTGTGTGCGTGCGTGCGTGCGTGCGTGCGTGCGTGCGTGCGTGCGTGCGTGTTGTTCTTTGGGGTCCTGTGTTATGCAGTGTTGCAGATCCTTGATGTTCTGAATTGTACGAGGCAAAACAAACAAATGATTGCACTGAGGCCCCCTAGGCCTGTCGCAGGATAGCCGTGTGTAAGCGTCCGTGTGCATGTGGACACCATAGCATGATAAAGTATACAATATATTTAGAGTACCGTTTTTTAATGATATTAAGTGGTTACATTTTGGAGTTTTATTCTACAATAGAGCTTATAGAGCCCTGGCATTACCATTACCGTGTGGGACACCTGACAATGCAGAGATTAGACTGGCACGGTTCCCAGCCTCCTTTTTAACTCCAGTTCCATTGTCGTGGACACAGTGGAGCAAGGGGACAGCAGGTTGTTAATGACCAACAGCTTTTGTCCCTTTTCCCATCATGACTGCTGACTGACCTATGGACCAGAGCTATACTGCACTGACATTACAGTCATTTAGCAGACGCTTTTATCCAAAGCGACTTACAATAAGTGTATTCAACATAGGTAGGGAACAAAAACTACTAATCACCAGAAGTCTTTAGTGCATTTTCTGCAAAAACAAGCAACCAAGAGTATACCTAGCGCTAAGGTAAAAGTGCAATATATCAGCTACCTATTTCCTTAACCAGATGAGACAAAATAGCTAAATCAAATGAGCATGAGCTAAAACAATTAAGTGTATCGACTAAACAAGATCCAATAAACAATACAACAATAGAAAACAAGCGTTCGTACAACTAGTTAACAACAAGTAGGTCAGGCAGAGAGGAAGGGTAGTGTTTCCTGAAGAGGTGGGTTTTCAACCTGCGGCGAAATATGGGCAGTGACTCTGCTGTCCTAACATCAGTGGGGAGTTCATTCCACCACTGTGGGGCCAGAACAGAAAAGAGTCGTGACCGTGTGGATCGGCCAGAAGGACCCTTGAGTGACGAGGCAATCAGTCGCCCCGAGGTGGCAGACCGAAGTGGTCGGGCAGGGGTGTAGGCATCGACCATAGCCCGGAGGTAGGAAGGAGCTGTTCCTTTCACTGCCCTATAGGCTAACACCAGGGTTTTGAACTGGATGCGGGCCGCTACGGGGAGCCAGTGTAGAGAACGGAGAAGGATGGTTGTGTGGGAGAACTTGGGGCGGTTGAACACCAGACGAGCCGCATAACAATATTCTAATCTCGTCCTCCAATCAGGAGTCCATGTTCTCAGGTGAATTTGTACCAAACAGTTAACCACTTAAACCCTACTGTACTGTATATACTTCATTTACTGAGGTCCTCCTGTACTTGACTGTCTTTTCCCCTCTGCATCAAATTTCTTCACCAAAAATAGCCGTTCTGCTTGTAGGCATTCTTTGCCGAATGTTTGCCTTAAAATGGTAAATGGTGCATTCATATAGCCCCTTTATCCAAGGCGATTTACGTAGATTGTGCATTACATTCACACATGCATACACCAATGGCAGCGGAAACCATCCAAGGCACCAACCTGCTCATGGGAACACCTTGCGGTTCCCATCCGACCACTCTACCCCTGAGCCACCGTCGCCTATTATGGCGTACCGACAATGGGGATGCTAGGGTCGTGTTTAAATGAACACTTGTGGTTTTGTGGTATGCCCATTCCATTTTCTACTAGAGACGTGTAACAAAGAGTAAATGCTGACAGTTCTAGGACTATAAATATGGACTCCAAACTGAAGTCTCTTTACACTCTCTTTAAATACTTGTAATACAGACTACCTCCTTGCAATATAGCACCTCCTTATAGTAGCTAAATAGACTTATAATATAGTAGATAGACACACATTTATTGATCCTGCAAAGAAAATTCAGTTGTCATAGCAGCACTGCAGTAAATAATTAATGACACGACAGATACTGATATAGGTAAGAGATACATCTAAGCTTCAAGGATGAAAAAATAAGAGTCTAGTCAATTTTATTGTAGCACATTTAAAAACGGCCAAAACCAAAGTGCTGTACAGCTAAAAAACAACAACTAAAATACATGTACACATTGCACAAAATATAAACACATAAACATCACATATTACACAACACATCGAGGAATAAAACACACAAATACAACTAAAAAGGCATGAGGAAAACAGTGTCCAACCATTACTCCAAGGTAAGGAGGTCTGGGAGAACAGGTGTTTTTAGTCTGCTTTTAAGTGTCTAATGAGGGTGCAGACCTAATAATTAACGGTAGGTTGTTCCACAGATTAGGAGCAGCGACCGAAAAGGCTCAGTCTGCCGGTCACCTTTTAACTTTAGCTCGGTGCGTGGAACCTTAAGGAGCCCCTGATCCGTTGACCTAAGTGGCCTAATGATATCCGGGGGAGGAAACGACGGAGTAAACGGGTAGTAAGTAACGTACGAGGATTAGGAGATTCACAGGTTCTTGTCTGGCTCTCTGCTGGGATTTGTATGGTGAACTATTATAATATAAATGCAGTCAAAGTGAACACATGGAGAATCTATCCTGTACAGTAAGCTATAGTCAATCCACAGTGAATGATGAGAAATATACATATCAATATATCAATAGGAAAACATTTACCATATTTAGCCTAAGTTCAATTATTTTGACCTGTTCTGTGTACTGTATATCATTCCAAACTTTCTCTACAAAGGGAAGGTTTGTCTCCCTTCAAATGTGTAATATTAGCACTTGTAATATAGAACCTCCTTGTATTAATAGTAGCCTACCTTATTGTAATATAGTACCTCAAACTAGATATTGTCTCCAAACAGCACAGTGGGGAAGGCCATCTGTCTTCAAATCCTTGTAATACAGTATGTCCTTGTAATGTACCTCAAACTATGTCTCCAACTCTCCAAATTGAACTTTCTCTACACCATGAGGTTGTTCTATCTTCAAATCAATTAAATACAGGATGTCCTTGTAATAAATATAGTACCTGTCACTTATTTTGTCTCCAAACTGAACTTTATCTATTGTCTCTCTCTGTAAATTCTTGTTCATCAAGTCATCCCCATCTCCATTAGATATCCATATATCACTCCTCAGTGTAACCGGAAGGCTCACCCCAAAACATGCTCACCACCATTTTTCTTTTTTCCCGCAGACCAGCGGTTGTCCAGAACCACCACAAAAGGCTCTGGTCAGGCTCTGCCAGTGGGTGTGGGCCAAATGAGGCCAAGTCCCCTCATCTGTGCAATTTCCAGCCTCTGCCTCAGCCAATTGATTGCCATGGCAACCCCACACCTGACAATTGATTACTTAACCAGTCCACTTTTCACAGTCAGTCAGTTTGCCTCTTCAGACACAGGCAGATACAGAGATCTCCATGTGGGACACATGCCATGACAGACAGTTAAAATGGGTGCTATGACAAGTTGATAACGGCATTATTAGGTTCCAGGTTATTATTAGGTAGTCAGACGGAGCACGGTTAAGATGGTATCTAGTGCCAAAAAGCATACTACAAGACTTCTGTTAATCTGTTTGTTTAGAACTAAGTTGTTGTTTGAAAGCCATTCTTGATCAACACAGATAAATTATGCCAGCCCAGAACTGTCACCAATAATACTTTGACCAGACTACCAGAGCATGTGCACAGAGTATCTTGGCCGTTACTGCCATCATGTGGCAAGTAGTCAGCATTACATCACCCAAAATCTTAGGGACCTAGAAACAGAGGAAAACATTTTAGTTCTTCACAATTATTGTTAAATAAATGTGAATTAATTAAAATAAATAATTCTAATAAATAAATTACACCAACTGCTGTGAAAACCCAAGATATGTGTGCATACAAATCTTATTCAATCTGCTAATAAAATGTCTTCAAACATCATCCTTCTTAGGTTGGCTTCATGGACAGTACATTTCACACCTAGAAAAAAAAAGAATGCCCCTCTCGACAGATTCAGTAGCGCAGCTCGGAATCCGTTCTTGAGAGATTATCGATCAGACTACCGGAGCTGTTGGACAATGTCCTTGTCCATCTCCAGCTCTTCATCTGAAGGTCTCCTTTCATGTTTTGCTGCTCTGCTGTCCATCTTGGGTTTAAAAGCTCTGGCCAGCATCTCCTTCTGGATCCTCTGCTCTCTCCGTTTCTGCATCAGAGCCAGAATCTCCTCTCTCTGGATGGCCACGGCCAAGTACCTCCTCTTCTCCTCCTCAGCTTGGAGCCGTTGCTGCTGCTGCTGGAGCATTGGGATACAGGCTGCGTGGGCACCTAAACACGAATTGTGGGCACCTCAATGTTAAACTGGCTTCTTTTTTTTCATGATAAATTAATTATTATAATTGGATGGTTTAGATAATGGTCGGAAATAATGTTAAGTATACATGGACAGCTCATGGCCTTGCGGTAATGCGGTTAGTTGTCCGCCCAGAGGTTGGGGCTCAAAGACTAGCATACAATACACAAATGGAACCCAATGCCTCCTGCTTGGCACTCAGTAATATTGGTCAACGACCAAGTCAAGTCTCAGACTCCCTCAGTTAGGAGTTTGAATGAATGTAGAAGTATGTGCAGGGTGTAATTTTAGAGGTGACTTAATTTAACTTTTTTTAATATTTAATTTGAAAAGAAAAAACCTCTCTCAGCAGTCACCCTCCCTGTGCCAATGTTGTTAATGATGGTTGCCTGCCCTACATGCATCATTATCATTACCCTGTGTGTGTGTGTGTGTGTGTATATATGAAATGAAATGAAATGTGTATATATATATATATATATATATATATATATATATATATATATATATATATATACACAAAAAAAATGTAATGTACGTTACCGTGGGGCATTGTGGTTGTTGTAGTTGTTGCTGGAGCTGAGCGCCCCCTTTCGGCAGCTGCACCGGAGGCGTCGCGCAGGTGCGGCCGGGCCACGGGCAGCCTCTGGCGGATGTCTGATGACACCAGCCGGGACTCCAGCGGCGGCTGGAGGGACACGGAGCTCCACAGCTGCTTGGCGTGAGACACGTCCTCCGGCGACGAGCCGTCGAACACGATGAAGTACTTGTCAAACTCCTCGTCTTGCACGTCCTCCGCCGCCTGGGAATCCTCCCGACTTTGGAGCGCCATGCCGTTTAAGTGGGAAAGAAGAAATAAAGAAACACAACACACACACCACTACCACAACGACAAAATGAGACACCTGCGAATAGGGTAATTTTATGCCTGTGTTGATAGCTAGCAGGCACAAGTAAAGAAAAACAAAAATATGGCATGCTAAAACAGGGGTATTTTAAAAATCTTTCCAAAATCTTGTCAAAACTCTTGTGTATGGGACGCTTTAGCAGAGAGAGAGAGAGAGAGAGAGAGACAGACAGACAGACAGACAGACAGACAGCGAGGCAGAGCAGAGCAGAGACCTAGTGTTGCAATGCAGATTCAACTTTTTCATAGATCTATCACAGCACTCAGTGTTTTTTTTCTTCTTCTTTTTTTACACCTTATCTTTTCTATGTTGGATTCATTTGTATTTTCAGACATTTAACCTAGATGCATTTAACCGCTTAAACCCTCAATACCTGCCTGATAAACAACATGTCATGACCTTTGGCACTGTACTTCGTCTGCTCTTTTTTCCTTATACACCCAAACCTCTTGCCAAGTATAGCCGACCTACAAGCTCACAACGCCTCGCAGAACTTTGTTAGCTTGTAGATTCACCCCAGAATAGAGATATATGGTATATGGGTTCAGGTGCATGGTTTGCATTACTTTTATTTTATTTATTTTTTAAGCTCTTATCACACAAAGATTTGGTGACCCCTTTAGTAACTCTGAGGACCCCCTTGGGCCCTAGATCTTCAACCCCATGTTGAAGACCCCTGGGGCACACTAACCAATACAATTGGCAGCACAATATCATAAATAGGTAGCCTACAAATCTCATATCCGAAAAGAAGTAGGAAGAAAATAGGACTTTATCCAAGCCTATTAATAGACTAATATGTTTTCTCTGTAAACTTTATGTTAACACAAATATTCTAACTTGCCACTCAGTGTTTTCCATACACACACCACTTGGATCAATTAAATCAAACAAATGTAAAACTATTCCTTTTGAAATGTATGCTGTTGCTTGAATCCCAACAAGAACCAATTTAATACTAAACTGTTCTTTGCAGTATATTCTAGATTCACTGCACATGCTTTGTTGTCAGAAGAGCTATAAACTCACTAGGCCTATATGATAAACTCAAAAGTAGGCCTACAGTTATGTTACAGCCAGTCAGTCAGTCAGTCAGTGGCGAAAAAGCTACCCTATGGCATCAGCGCTGTTGTTATCTTTGGTTACTGGGGAAACGGAGGAGGCGGGGGTGGGGGTGGGTCCTCCCCCAGGTGTAGCGGGCCTGTTTAAATAGTTTGCAGGATGATGCTGCAGCTTGAGGATGAACAGTTCTGCATCACGGCTCCATCTAACCCGTCCTGTCTCTGTCTGGAGCTGCATGCTGCCTACAGTCAGCACTCATCAGCCACCAAGACACCACAACGTAAGTATGAAGAGCTTATTCACCTTAAACAGCTACATAGCACCAAATGGACCCTTATTTTATCCATATGTTCGGCTACACACACTTTGACTTATAACACTAAAAAATTAACAAGCTGGTTGTGTTCACAAATAATAGGTGTGTTTAGAAATAATAATTCGTGTTTTCACAAATAATACTTATGGTAATAAGTAATAATAATAGCCTATTGTCTTTGGCCACATTTCAGTTGATTTAAGCAATTCTTTAAGTAAAGCAATGTATACTTAGACGTTTTATGTTGCAATCCAGGGGTAGGCTACTGGATGACTAATTCTGCCCTTACATCCATGTTGATCACTTCCATTTCAGTTGAATATTAATTTATCCTAAACTTAGACCTAAGAGATGTCAGATATAGAGTTTATAAAATGATTGTTTTGCCAACACTTTTATATGTGCCAGTGGCCACACACATTTTGGCATGAACGGCGAGCTTGGCTGGACACATGAGGTTGCACCTTATAAGGTAGTATATGGCTCAAGAAGTAGCTAGCATCCCTCTCTGGGCCCACAACACATTGAGCACAAGGGAGGTAGCCAAACATGGGCATTGCAAAATGGCACCTGCAGGGTTTTGGATTATAGGGGTTGTTATCGGCATGCTGCTACTTTGCATATTTTATTGTCACCTGTTCAATGGACGGTCAAGGCAAACGGCGCAGCCTTGTCACCTGCAGACGAGGATAAGTGAGTAAGTAGCCTGATGCAAACCTGCAGTATGGAAATGTATTGATTGCGTAGTGTCATATCGATGACGCCACTGCTCTATCTGTCCGGGCCAGGTCATTAAACGCAAATGTAGTAAATGTTACCATTATGGCATTTGAATGGGAAGAAAGAGGTGTTTCGTTCAGGGTGCATGACTTTGTGTTCTGTGTCAGGGGTCAACGTTTTTCAATCCAAGGACTCCTTAGTTGAGAGAGATGAAGCAGGGACCCCCGCACTACATATTGTATAACATTGTGTTGCTGTTATTATTTTTGTAGATGTCATAGCTTCATAGACTTGTTTGACAGCACTGTAATCGGTGTATGTTGTATTCATGTTAATGTGCATTTTCAGTCGTCAATACTTAGTAAACTTGACCTTCCACTTTGTTGTCTGCTCTTTTTCCCCCTCTACACCAAACCTCTCTTTCCAAAAATAGCCAATGTTGTGAGCTTGTAGATCTGCTATTTTTGGCTAAAGTTATCCTCAGAATAAGAATGCTAGCGTTCAAGTGGTTGATGTAAAGAAATATACATCTTCCCATTTGGCTGCCCCCTTTTAGTAACTGTGAGGACCCCCTTGTGAAGACCCCTGTGTGATGAGACGAGCACACTACGCTGTGTCCTAGAATAACACTGTCTATGAAGCTAAGTCTATAATGCCTTATATTAAACATACTTGCAATGCATTCCAATCTGCCCATAACAAAGAATGATAAAGTTATAAGCATTCAGAAATACTCATAATGCTTGATAACAATAACTAACATGCATTATGAAGCATTTAATAATGTCTTGTGCAAGGATCATAGTGTATTATATTATCATAGTTGCACTGTAATATGTTAGAATAATTTTATAATGTATTACAATAACTGTTATAATGCATTATTGTGTAATTATAAGTTAAAGTGGTCATTGGTGCTTTACATAAATACATGTCGTGGAGGTGTAGACAGAAACATTTTTTGTTTTTCTTACATAAAACACTTTCACTTTACCATAATGTGTTCTTCAATATCAATATGAGTATTTACAACTATAAGTATACAGCGGATTATGGTGCTTTTTTTGCGTGGTGCAACCACTCATATACAGAGCTTTGTGTGTCTCTGGCTGGCTGTGTCCCTGGCTGTGTTCCTCTGTCCGAGCACGAAAATAGCGTTTGGTTGGTTTCCATCACCAAGTGTCACTGTTGTGCAGCCTAATACACACACACACACACACACACACACACACACACATATTCACTATATACTGTATATGATGATTTTGGGTGTGACAAGTACAGTACAGTACAGTACAGTACAGTACAGTACAGTACAGTACAGTACAGTACAGTACAGTACAGTACAGTACAGTACAGTAGAGGGACCCCCATACGGTAACAGTCATTTCTCAACTGTTTCGGACATGGGGCGGCTCACCGGAACCGGCCCGACCCCCTGGGCGCGTTCCTGGGGGTCTGGATGTTCCGGAGACCCCCGGGGACCCCCACACTATGTAATTTTTCGACCGTTTCGGACACGCGGCGGCTCGCCGGAACCGGGCCGGTACCCTGGGCTTGTTCCTGGGGGTTCCTGGAAGTTCCAGGGACCCCCCGGGGACCCCCACACGGAGTTGCACCACTCACTTCACACAGGTGTGATTTTTTGAAATTTGAATGCCTTATAGACATGGACTTCATAAATTAGAAAGTGTTACCAAAATGGTCCCCTGACTCTCCTCAGATGAACCTTTTATGGCTTGGATGCCTCAGGCAGCATCAGTGAAGCAATGGTCAGCAGAATGAAGATTTTTGTCCTTGATTTTTTTGATCACTTGATCACTGCTGTAATCAACAACTCCGTGAACTCACTCCCAGATGTAACCACATAAACCTTCACATCTCAATTCTGGGGGGCGAACCTTCGGTGAATATAGCAGATCTACAAGCCTGGCTATTATCAGTGAAGAGATTTGTTGTAGAGGGAAAATGGACAAATATTAATCCCTGGGGGACTCCAGTCAACCAAGTATATATGTTTTAAGTGTCAATAAAATACTACCTTGTGTCTTGTCTGCAGATCACACTTCGTCTCATCTGCCACCAACAAACTAGAAACTGATTTAAGTGCCAGTGACCCACCCGAGATCAACCCATCTACCATCGACACGCCGCAGGACCCGGTTGCCAGTGACACTCCAGGCCCCGGCTCTTCCACGCCAGACATCCAGTCAACTCCCAGTGACATTTCCACGATGGCTGACGATGACGACAAGTACCTCTTCCTCCAGAATGACTTTCACAACAGCGGGGCGGCTCAGCCCGACTGGTCGGCCAAGAAGATGGTGTGGATTCCTGCGGAGAGGGACGGTTTCGAGGCAGCCAGCATCAAGGAGGAGAAGGGCAATGAGGTATCAAAGAGTAGTTGAAATTATTTTCCGTGCAAGCTCTCAAATTTGCAGTTACTGAAAGAGTTAGAACAGGGAAAGAGAATAGACAGTCAACGCAAATAACAGGAGAGCAGTCAAATAAAGCATACACATTCCAGTATATTACAAAATCAGCAATGGAAGAATAGCATGGCACCTTCTTGTGCAGGTGTAAAACATATCAAATAGATAAAAAATAGCATCAGGTATATCAAGTCATAGTTATTTTTTCTCTGGTTAAAGTGACAAAAACAAAGCATTAAAGTATTTTAATGAAAAACAGAGCAGGTATAAAATCACATCAAATAGTAATAATGGTTCATGTGTATGGTTAAAGTGGCAAGGTATGTGTCATTAAACCCAAATTATAAGGATTATAATACAACCATTTGCTTGGCTTTTACAATTTTCAAACATTTGCATGTTATCTCCCCCTTTTACATACCGGTATATGTCCCGTATCTTTTACTGTGAAGCTACGATCAAACTGAAACAAAATATAGGGCTGGTCTCTAAAGGTCTGTCTGTCATGCTTAAGTTATTAGTCGTTCGATGGTGTGATGCACAGTCAATAGCCGAAGCTCTGTAGATCGGCTATTTTCTTATGATGCATGTACGGCAAGGCAAATGTATTTTATTTGACAACAAGGCATTTCAAGCTAGAGTAGACATTTGTAGAAACGGCCTCAGGTCTTACTCCTCATCTCAAACACAGTGGTGTCCATCCTGGTCCTCTGCAGGTGGTGGTGGAGCTGCCCAACGGTCAGAAGGTGACCGTGAACAAGGACGACATCCAGAAGATGAATCCGCCCAAGTTCAGCAAGGTGGAGGACATGGCCACGCTAACCTGCCTCAACGAGGCCTCCGTCCTCCACAACCTCAAGGAGCGCTACTTCTCCAGCCTTATCTATGTGAGCAGTGAGCACACGCGCACGCACGCACGCACGCACGCACGCACGCACGCACGCACGCACGCACGCACGCACGCACGCACGCACACATACGCACACACACACACACACACACACACACACACACACACACACACACACACACACACACACACACACACACACACACACACACACACAGCGAGAGGTGTTCCATATGATTTGAGATGAAACAGGCCAGGAGGCTTGTTCCTATGATCTGTGTGCTGTTCTTCTGCCAGAATCTACTTAAATATATAGTCAACCTTCACCCTGACTGGATATCCATATTTTCCATTACTGGTATAACACAAATACCCATACTCTACAGGTGCATTGTACACGCATCCATCGCTCACGTCATTGCTGTTTGGCAGAAATATCTTATCTCCATAATTTAACTTTTTGTGTTTTTTTGTAAATTAATATCCGACTTGATCATACTACAGTGTCACACAAAAGCATCAAAAGTAGCTGATCCTCGAGCTCGATCTACTACTTTAGCTATTTTAGTTTTGGACATAATATGAGGTTTCCATGGGGGGCACGGTGGCACAGTCGGTAGTGCTGTCGCCTCACAGCTAGAAGGTCCTGGGTTCGATTCCCGCTATCTCTCCTCCGTGTCATCAGTGCCCATACCCGAGGCGGGGTTGGCATAAGGGCCTTCCTGTGTGGAGTTTGCATGTTCTTCCCGTGTCCCCTAGGGTAGGTACCACCCTCACAAAAACATGCAACTAGAAAAAGTGCCCTTCTGGGCACAGGTCTCCACCAGGAGGATAGGAGTGTGTGTGATGTTTGGCAAAATGTTTAGGAGTAATATAAACATGTTTTTTTTGTTTGTTTGTTTCTTGCAACAATTGTCTTCATTTTGTTGAGGAAATGCAGAGCCAGATCACTCATAGCATCTCTGAGGATAGAATTCTGGATGAGCAGGACATGTGCAGCATTTTGTACAAAACGGGCTACTCCTGAAAACTTTGGAAGGCAATCTTAGCTAATCAGTGTAGAATCTGAGAAATCCAACAGGCTCGTCTTGATCACATGACTACAGAGATCATGTGTACCGATTTGCGTGAGATTTGGATGAAATCTGTGAGACTAACATATTAACAATGTGTTTTGCAGAAATCGGCCTCATGGTGGCGCTATAACCGGCAGATGTGGAGGGATGCAGGGAAAATGTTTTTCCATGGCCTCTAGGTAGTGCGCATACATAAGTTGTGATGCAGTTATAAATCGGCCTCATGGTGGCGCTATAACAGGCCGTTGAGGAATATTTGGGGCAGAGGTTCGTTGTTCACAGTTTGGCATGGATCGGGCCAACGGTGCCGGAGATTAGCTGATAACGGACAGACGGAAGGACACACACACACACGCGGACGGAGTGCAAAACATACTCTCTCCCCATGCCTTCGGCCTGGTGGAGACAATAATCCTGGTCTCTAAACTGCCTCCCCTGGCCAGCCGGGGCGGGGCGTCTAATGGAGGGGAAAGGAACTGGTTGGAATAACGTGTTCCTTTCACGCGCTACGTCCAGCCGGGGAAACTCCCCCCTGTCAGGTGAAAAGAAACAGCTTGGACTCCTCATGCATAGAAGGAAGCATGAGGTCAGTACGTTGCTCTTCCCAGGTTGGCAGAGGAAATGTAGCGCCCAGGATTACATTGCATAATTGGCACTGGGTTAAAAAAACATGGGTTGCAAAATCGTGGGCTAAAAAATATTTAAAGTTAATATGAGGTTTCCACCCGACAGAGATGATCATTGTGTACTATGTTCCCAGACGTACTCAGGCTTGTTCTGCGTGGTGGTGAACCCCTACAAGATGTTACCCATCTACTCTCAGAAGGTCATTGAGATGTACAAGGGCAAGAAGCGTTACGAGGTGCCTCCACATATTTACTCCGTCACAGACAACGCCTACAGGAACATGATGCAAGGTTAGTGGACCTCCTGGTGTGTGTGTATGTGCGTGTAGTGCATGTCCCAAAGAAATCACAGCGAGCAAATGACGATCACGCTTCCTCGTTATACAATATGAATGGGGTCAGAAGGGGGCCGACAACTTGAACAACCAATGTTTTGTATTAATAAACGAGTGGAGACGGAGACTAAAAAGCAACGGTGGACAGACAAGGCCACACCAACATGCAGAATAGGTGAATAGTGTACATTTGCACACAGAATACTGTGCACTCTATGTTAAATGAACATTTTTAACTGTGTTTTACTGTGAATTTTTTAGATGAGTCATGTATCATGTATTCCTGTATATCATGTATTATACCTTTACCAAGCCAAGGTCATGCCATAAAATATAACCTCCCCACTGAGTTCCCATGTTATGGCAGGTGCTGCGCTGACAGCAATCTGTCTGGAGTCTGACTATGGTCTACTGTCAGTGACCTCAAACCAAGCCCCACTTTCCATTCAGCATGGAAATGGCCATACATGGAGCACAGCGGCATACTCCCTGAGACCCTGAGTCCACTAGTAGCTATTTTTAGCCAGAAGTATCTAATCTCTGACTAGCTTTTAAGGAGTTTTCATTACCCTGCTATACCGGTGAATGGGCCTGAAACCCTGGAAGGTCAGAGCTTTAAGCGTTCAGCTTGATTTGCACGGAGATCAAGGTCAGTTTGTGTTCAGGGCCTATTTTATCCCCCAATAACCTCTCTCTCTCTCTCTGCCACTGTTTTGTGCCTCAATAGACCGTGAGGACCAGTCAATCCTGTGCACGTGAGTGAAAACACCAAATATTTTCCATCACATACAGTATGACTTTCATGTGAGGCTCTGAGAGGAATGTCATTTTCACTAAAGTGAAAGAAGATCAGCCTGATTTGAATGAATTAGGACTTTCACGTATTCATTTTCATAGCTGGCTTACATTTGCATCTTAACAATAGATGTTTTGTATCTGTTTCTACTCTCAAAGCACAGGGTCAGTGTTTTTTTTTAAAAAGACGGCGTGACATTTTCTTAACCACCGATCTAGAAGCTCACAATTTGTTGCAGTCGTGAGCTTGTAGATTGGCTATTTTCAGCATGAAATTAAGTATAAAATCAGGCATTACGACTCCATCAAGGCCTGCCAAAATGTGCGCAAAAAAATCAACTGTAGATTCAGTCGACTAAAACTAGACTAACACTAAAACAATTCAGATGACTAAAATATGACTAAAAGTAAATGAAATTTGCTGTCAAAATCAACACTGCTGAGTTGTTCAGCACCCTCCCCTCACCCCTCTCCTCTCATCCCTCCATCCAGAGGGGAGTCAGGCGCTGGGAAGACAGAGAACACCAAGAAGGTGATTCAGTACCTGGCTCTGGTGGCCTCGTCACACAAGGGGAAGAAGGACCCTGTAAGTTGACACGCACACACACACACACACACACACACACACACACACACACACACACACACACACACACACACACACACACACACACACACACACACACACACACACACACACAATTCCAGAAAATGTATTCAACCCTGCAGTTCAGCCAATTGCCTAATTCATAGTCCATTTATGAAGCTGGGTCACATACAACAGTATGACACACATGCCAAGATGATATTCAAGCTAACAAGGCATCAAGCTCAGCTCTTGTCAGCAAGTAACACTGCGACATACTAGCGTCGCCGTCATGTCCAGGGGGTGTACTTGTACATCAAGCTGCCTCACGCTACAGAAACAGGAGATAGGCTCCTGCCCTATGGCTCGGCAAGGCTACTTATTACAAGGCTACTTATTACCAATGGAAATTTAGAGAGGTATATTTACAAAATTCATATAGCCATTAGCCAAAGTCTTTCTTGAGAACTAAGTTGTGTTTATTGTGATGTTGGAAAACAAGAAGCTGGTATTAAAGTGTACATTCTACACAACAGGAGCCCAGTGCCCTCACAATGGTCAAGGTGAGGAGATCTACACGGCACAAAGCTGTATTTAACGCTGGCTGTTAGGCCGGTGGTGGGCGTGGAGCTTGTGGCTGTTAGGCCGGTGGTGGGTGTGGATCTTTTCAAACAACACATTCTCACTCTCAGGTCGCTTTTCAATGTTTCTGGGAGTCCCGTTGGGTGATGCATGGTCAGATTTGGCCACAACTCGTCACTCATTTGAAGCAAAGGGTGTGAGAATGTTGCATACAACCCTGATTAAAAGGCAAATGAATGAATGAATGAATGAATCTATTTATGAAACCTCTATTGCTTGCAGGCAATGAACCACAGGAAACAAACATGGAACACGGACAATAAATCATGCAACAACAACAACCTCTTATTTGAATTAACATCATATATATATATATAAAAAACATATATATTTTGAATGTTTTTCACTAGGTCAGTCTAGGGATATCAAATGATTACTAATACCTAGTTTATGGTGCTCTCCCTCCACTGTAGCAGGGAGGAGGTCTGGACTATGTGAGTATATCCAGAAGTATATAAATGGTGTCCATTTGCCCAAATGGACCTGTATCCAGACAGGTCCATTTGGTTAAATTGTTATACACTCAGACTTACAAATGGTAAATTAACACTGAGAATGGTTTACTGTGTGGCATGACTATCATTTAATAATGGCAAAGAATAGACCAACAGTATTGCAACCCTGTTACGTTAATCACTACTATATTGCATGAATGTTGTGTACACATTCAGCATTTTCAGACTTACTGTTATTGCTAGAGCATGAGCATTGTGCTTGATTCACATACCTCTGTGTGCATCTGTTTATTTTTCTGTGCTCGTGCTGTCAGTTAGTGTGCTTGTGCATATCTTGCTACACGTCTATTGATTATTGTGTGCTGAACAAGATATAATTTTATAATGTAGTAAATGTACAGACAGACAGACAGACAGACAGACAGACAGACAGACAGACAGACAGACAGACAGACAGACAGACAGACAGACAGACAGCTGACCTTTAATGTCTTGTGCTGTATAGGGGGAGCTTGAGAAGCAGTTGCTGCAAGCCAACCCCATCCTGGAGGCCTTTGGAAATGCCAAAACCATAAAGAATGACAATTCCTCTCGATTTGTAAGTCACTTTGAGCCCACATTTTGGTGGCCTGCTGTGTAATTAATGATATCAACTTGTTGCTATTTAGCATTCATTTACAGCATAATCATGGTCTGTCCACAGGGCAAGTTCATCAAGCTCAACTTTGACGTGACAGGATTCATTGTTGGAGCCAACATCGACACTTGTATCCTCTGAGCTTAAACAGTGTACTGTTCTAATTTATATGAGAGAGAGAGAGAGAGAGAGAGAGAGAGAGAGAGAGAGAGAGAGAGAGAACAAATTACATGTAGCTACTTAGATTGGGTAAGCGAGATGTCCATGGAAATATTCATTCATGTTAATTCATTTTCAATATTCTACAACGGGGCTGGCACGTTGTTTGCCCTGGACATGCTGGCCCTGGTCTGAAGCAAGGTTAACGGTAGAAAAGAAAGACCGGTGTAACTGTAGTTACTATGTACTGTATGTGCTCATTAGAATTACAGGATTACTTACATTAGAGTACTCAGTACAGGTTAACAGACATCTCATTGTTAGTCCCAGAAATAGCTGAAAACACAGTGTTTGAAAATAGCTTGTGTGTTGCTTGCACACGGCACGATTTTGGCCATCTTTTACTTTTAATTCCATGTCATAATGAAGGTAATGAAGTTGGAGTAGGCTGGACTGGATGCTAGGGCTGAGGTAGTATGGGATTTTTGTTAACGGGTAATCGTCCTCCCCCTAACACCGGGGCCCGGGCAGAGGTCTTTTTGTGCCGTTCTGGACAGCCGTGGGTCCGACCGACTTGACACCAGGCACGTGCACCCCTGTGGTGGTGTGAACGTCGAATTTGAAGTCGGTGGGGGGAACGGTTCCCGAGTTACGTGGATTACACACACAGAGACATGGTGCAGTTATAGATAGATGTATGGTAGAGTATGTTTACTTTATACAATATGACTAGTACATCACAGCTGTAGTCTCTAGTCTTCCACTGAGTAAGTTCTTTGAAACAGATGGCAGAAGGGATTGGACACTAGGGGCACCATCATCTTTGCTGTATTTCAGACATCGTTGAAATGACCTCTCTCCGGACATAAAACCTAGCCTGGAGCGTGTTAACTTGAGGCTAAACACAGAGAAGGGTCAAAGAAAGAACCCACACATTTGAAATGATTTGTTTGTCTTTAACCGTCTCCTGACCGGACCAGACCTGCTGGAGAAATCTCGCTGTGTTCGCCAGGCCAAGATCGAGAGATCCTTCCATATCTTCTACTACATGGTGGCAGGAGCCAAAGATAAGATGCGAGGTGAGCAAACCCTCTTACCATCGTCACTATGTGGATTCTGGTGGCCTGATTGCAAGGGTGCGTGCGTGCGTGCGTGCGTGTGTGCGTGCGTGCGTGCGTGCGTGCGTGCGTGCGTGCGTGCGTGCGTGCGTGCGTGCGTGCGTGCGTGTGTTGTATTTATATCCAATTTCAATACTTTTACTTCTACTCCACTACATCTCAGAGGCAAATGTACTTTTTACTCCACTACAATTATTTGAAAACTACTTGTTACTTGTTACTTTGTAGATTTAGATTATTACAAATCATACACTATACTTTGACTATATGAAAATGGCAGATCTACAAGCTTGTAGATCTGCTATTTTCAAAAGATGTTATACATTTGGAAACTTCTGCATGATGAGTATGTTTGCTTTTTGGTACTCCAAGTATATTTTTATACCAATACTTTTGTATAGCAGACTTTTACTTGTAACAGAGTACGGTGGCATTGATACTTTTACTCAAGTAATAAATAAGAGTACTTCTTCCACCACGTGTGCGAGTAGAGGAGCTGCTCCTGGAGGATTTTGGCGGGTATCGTTTCCTGATCGATGGCCACGTGGAGGTTCCAGGCCAGGAGGATGATGAGATGTTTGATGAGACGCTGGAGGCCATGGAGATCATGGGCTTCACCGAGGAAGAGAGACTAGGTAGGTTCACTGCTAAGACGACAACACCTTCATCCAACTCACCCAAACCAATGACTTCTACATTTTCAAGGTTTTTTTTTAAGAAGCCTATTATGTTTTTTACCCCTTTTTCCTCCCCAATGTAGTCATCATGCCAATTAATTCCTCCCCACACACATTTCTGTATTGTCGCTGCTGCAGGCCTGGACTGGCCACTGAATCCAGAGAGTCCCTGGAACCCACTTTAAGAAACACTGACTCAGATAATTCAACACTAGAGTTGACTTAGTACAACACAACATTTTATTTAATTTTGACAATTGACAATGATTGTCTTACAAATAATTGTGACTATTGAATGATTTAATTGTGTTTTTGGTGTTGAATGTCAAAAAATGAACAGGGTAGATATGGCAAATTACAAATTACACCAATAATCAAAATAAATAATTTTCAACTATTGCAAAAACAAGCTAATTCATATTTTACTTTCTTAAAACAATGTACAAAATCAGGGAAAATAGATGATCTATGTACTGTAGTGTACACACACATAACACATCACAATTAATGCATTGTGAGCTTGTAGATCGGATATTTGTCTCCACCAGGCCGAAGGCATGGGGAGAGAGTATGTTTTGCACTCCGTCCGTCCGTCCGTGTGTGTGTCCGTCCGTCCGTCCGTCTGTGAACAGCTAATCTCCGGCACCGTTAACCCGGTCGATGCCAAATTATGCACACACACTCCCTGGATGCCAACGATGAACCTCTGCCCCAAAATTTTCAGAACGGCCTGTTATAGCACCACCAGGAGGCCGCTTTGTGCAAAACAAGTTTTTGGACAGTACACCTACAGATTTTGTCCAAACATCACGCAAATTGGTACACAGTCTCTCTAGAGCCATTCAACGAAACAGGTCTTTCAGATTTCTCAGACTCCATCCTTATTGGCTAAGATTGGCTTCCAAAGTTCGCAGGAGTGCTCAGTTTCAAACAAAATGCTGCAAATCATGAACACATCGTGTGATTTCCGTGAAATTGTGCACGCACATTCCCACTAGGCCGAGGAAGAAATGCCACATGAACATTTTCAACTCAGCCTCATGGTGGTGCTATAACTGGCCGAAAAGTGTTTTACCTCTAACTGCACGGATCTGTGGATAACTTTGTATGCCAACTCCCTAGAGGCCAAGGAAAAACCTTTGCCTGGAATTCTTCACATCTGCTCTTTATAGCGCCACCAGGAGGCCGACATATGTAAAACACATTTTCTAATATTACTCCTTCAGATTTTATCCAAATTTCATGCAAATCGGTACACATGCTCTCCATAGTCATGTGATCAAGACGGGTTTGTTTGATTTCTCATAATCCACCCTCATTGGCTACGATGGGCTTCTAAACTTTTCAGGAGTAGCCCGCTTTGTTCCCGTTTTGTACAAATCGCCACAACTACTCAACGCAGCGTCCGATTGTGGTGAAACTGTGCATGCATATTCCCACTAGGCTTTGGAAGAAATGCCACTTGACAGTTTTCAAATCAGCCTCATGGTGGCGCTACAACAGGCCAAGCCGCATCACACACACACACACACACACACACACACACACACACACACACACACACACACACACACACACACACACACACACACACATACACACACACGTTTATATTGCTCCTAAACATTTTGCCAAACATCACACACACACTCCTATCCTCCTGGTGGAGACCTGTGCCCAGAAGGGCACTTTTTCTAGTTTCCTATACATTTTGCATTGCCCTAAATGCGCAAAATAGTAACACCAGGTAAGAGTGCGGGCATGACATGGAGATAATGATGGAAATATGACATCGTTATCCATTTTTCATCCAGTTTTTATACATATGAATGGAAAAGATTCAAACAATTATGCAATAATTGTCATTAGTTGTAGCTGAAATGATTGCTTCTCTAATTCTTTCTTTCTTTCTTTCTTTCTTTCTTTCTTTCTTTCTTTCTTTCTTTTTTGTACTTCAATTCCTTGTATTGTAGGGATGTTTAAGGTGGTGTCCACTGTGCTGCAGTTGGGTAACATTAGGTTTGTAATGGAAAGGAACAGTGAACAAGCCACCTTGCCTGACAATACAGGTAACATACAACATGTCAAGATGCTAACAGTAGAGCTAAGTTAGCTAGAGCTAGTTAACCAAACACACACCACACAATATAACTAGCAGTCAATACAGGGGACTGTGCTGTGCTTTTTCTGTTTTTGTTAGCACATTTTTCTCAGAAAAATGTAGACTTCTTATATTTGAGATATCCATTAATTCAGTCAATTACCACTTCTGAAGCTCTACTTTCCAATAACGTCTGCAGCGTTCAATAATATCAAATGTTTGTATGCTTATTGATAGTCACCTTGTAGGCTATCATTTTGTTTTGTTCTCCAATCTATGTTGGATCTCTTCTCTCCAGCGGCCCAGAAGGTTTGTCACCTGCAGGGCATAAGCGTGGTGGATTTCACTCGGGCCATCCTCACACCTCGCATCAAAGTGGGCCGAGAGGTGGTGCAGAAAGCTCAGACCAAGCAGCAGGTACACTTGATCTCACAGACCTAAAACAGTTTTAAAGCAGTCACAGTTTAAAAATACTAACTGATATTGAAATTGGGTTGCATCATTCACATAAGGATAATCCTTCTCTTAAGGATTCTGTTCTTTATCATCTTAAACATGCACACACTACAAGATTTTAAAAGTCTGTCACGGACGGACGTGATTCCATACTTGTGATTCCACCAGACGGGTTTCAGACACGTCCCAGAAGCCGCTCTCTGCACTGCATTTCACTTTTGTAGCTTACTACTTACTTACTACCTGTCTCTCTCAGCTATTGTGGTCCTCGTGACTGTTGATAATTACCAGGGTTGGCCGTGAGAAATCCGGGAGATTCAAGAAGTTTTCAGGTTTCTACGGTTTGCCACGTCGCTCAAGGTTGAACAAAATTCAACTTTGACCTCTCTAGCCATTGACCTTTCGACGCGCAGACAGTAGTGAGAGAGGGTGGTACAGACTGTCAGAACAGTGAATGACTACACACACACTGCCTGGCTCATACAGAATGACACAGAATTAATTGTGTGTAACCACAGAGTTGTACAACAAGTCTCTGGAGTGGGGACTAGCTTGATTTAAAAAGGCTAAATATTATAATTTAAAACAGGGCTACACAAGGTTTGTAAAAACAAATTGGGTTCGTTTGAGGACAACCTAGAGAGACTTTTACATTAATGTACCCGGAAGCGTTGAAAATATGATAACTTTTAGTCGCACCTAAAAACTGCTAGTGAAACAACACCTCTCCCCCAATCTCTCTCTCCAGGCTGATTGTGCTGTGGAGGCTCTGGCTAAGGCCATGTATGAGAGACTGTTCCGTTGGATTCTGCTCAGGGTGAACAAGACTCTCGACAAGAGCAAGAAACAGTCCTCCACCTTCCTGGGCATCCTGGATATCGCCGGCTTTGAGATCTTCGAGGTGAGGCCTCAAACCTGCTGCTTTTATTCTGAGTGTCACCATTATATTATGTCCGTTCTGACCAAGTCAGACGGCCGTCATGAGGCCATAACATCACACCATTATTTACAATTGATTGATTGATTGATTGATTGATTGATTGATTGATTGATTGATTGATTGATTGATTACTTTATTAACAGTTTGCAGATTGTACAGAGGTACGGTTTACAATGATTGTTAAAAAACAGAACAGCATAGGGGCTTGTTTCCATTTGTGGTCCCGAATCCCAAGTTTCCATTGTGGTCCCGAGCCATCAGACTTACCCAAAAGCATATTATAATCATATCCCGAATCTGACAAGACAGTAGTGTTATGCACTGTTTTTCAAATAATATCAGTCACTCACCCACATCACATGTTATTTTCAGAAGCAGTGAGTTTTCCACTTCCCTAATTTTAGCTTCACTTGTATCCATTGACCCTGCTAAGCTTGTTATTCATTGACCCTGTAAAGATTAAGCTATTTAGCCCACTTCAAATGCTTTTGATATGATTAGAGTTAGATTTTCTGGGGGGAGGGGGGGTGTGTGGTAGGAGGGTGCCCATGCCTCTGCTTTTAAAGGACAAGTCATCGCCTTTTTTCCTATACTTATATTGATCCCAAATGACTGACCATGGTCTATTTGTGGATTTTCCCCTGTCGTTTCCCAGGCAGCCCCGCCCCCATAGCATAGAGCAGACAGAGCCCCGACGGCAGGGGTTCCCAACCTTTTTTTAACCAAGATGTACTTTCAAATTTGCCACCTAGCTGAGGGCTACCAGCCCAAGTTCTGCCCTAATACCCATTCAATATGCTCATGACAAACAGAAAATATTAATAGTATTAATGAAACGATTGTAACTTCCGTAGGGCCTACAGATACACATATTGCTACTTTTTGCATCTTTTTTTTATGACCCACACATTAAAGACAAAAACACCTTAAATATTTTATTTATTTTAGAAACAGTTTTACTTAAGAGGGACAATTCCCTTTGCAAGTTGATGATGACATTTGTCATGTGCAAATGAAACATTTAAAATATTGATTTGATGCTCATATCAACCTTTAAGTATTATGTTGTTTTTCTATTTGCACATGGATTCCATAAATT
Organism: Electrona antarctica; assembly: GCF_951216825.1. NCBI lineage: Eukaryota > Metazoa > Chordata > Actinopteri > Myctophiformes > Myctophidae > Electrona > Electrona antarctica. The sequence continues at coordinate 19,772,951 of NC_136795.1, read as the reverse complement.
CAAGGGGGTGGACCAAACATAATGACCTGTCGCATCAACTTGCGACGGGCATTGTCCCGCTTGAGTAAAAGATGAACTATTTCTAAAATAGATACAATATTTAAGGTGTTTTTAATCCGTTTATGCCCCGAGACCCTCTTTTTGTTTAACAAACGGAACCCTGGATATTGACGTGCCCTTTCTCCTCCACGCAGGACAACTCGTTTGAGCAGCTGTGCATCAACTACACCAACGAGCGTCTGCAGCAGCTGTTCAACCACACCATGTTCATCCTGGAGCAGGAGGAATACAAGAGGGAGGGCATCGAGTGGAACTTCATCGACTTTGGCCTTGACCTGGAGCCCTGCATCGAACTCATCGAGAACAAGGTTAGTCTAGCTCACTCTATCTATTGCCAAACAACAAACACTAGATGTGAAGAAAAACATCTAGTTAATAAACCCAAGGCTTTACAAAAAAAGAAAAAATGTAAGTGACCGAAATAGAATTGTGTATTTTCCAAACGAGACTCTCGTACCTAGACAACCTCAGAATGTCCGGAACTACACCTCCCGAAATCCGAGATAGGAAGATGGCATAGGTTTTTACTTTTGATCTGTATTGAGACAAATTTGTGCGACTGTAAAGACAAAACAAGAAGCATCCGCTTTCATTTTCAGAGCTTCCGTGCTCCAGAATGTAATGGAAGCATTTGAAAATTGTTGGAGGAAACAGTCTGGCCACGTGAGACTATTACTAAATGAACTAAAAGAAAAAGTCCTTAGTTGTTGTCTTTATCAATTCATTTAGTATGTATAGTAGTATTTTGGCGGCATATGAAATATATATTCCATTCGGCACAATAATCGTATTAATTTTAGAAATTATTTGAATTAGAGGATAAACCCTCGAGGTGCAGCTTCTCGTCTTCCATGGAATGGAATTGGAATTGAAATAAAATATTTAATTTTATTGTACGTATTTTCATTACAATTGAGCCTTCACCGTTTCCTACAGAAAGACCCTCCAGGCATCCTGGCGCTGCTGGATGAGGAGTGCTGGTTCCCCAAGGCCACTGACCTGTCCTTTGTGGAGAAGCTGGTGAACACACACACTGGCCACGTCAAGTTCAACAAGCCCAAGCAGCTCAAACTCATCTTCTCTGTGCTGCACTACGCTGGCGCGGTGAGCAACAACAACTGTTTGTACTCCCCTGGATAACCCATTTATTCTACAAATCAGTTGCTTTTGTGCCAAGACCCCCTACAATGATATGTACATTTTTGGCCATGGACCCCCATCTAAAAATGTTTTTACCGCTCACAACGCATATATTATATCTGCTATTTTCAAAGGATTTTATACTGTACATAAAATGTAAACTGTACAAAATTGCTAAATGGGACATTCTGCATAATGCGACGTGCGTGCTTTTACCTTTGATACTCTGGTATACTAAGTATATTTTAATGCCTTTTCTTTTGTACTTTTACGTCAAGTCAATTTTGAATACCAGACTTTTACTTGTAACAGAGTATTTCTATATGGTAGTATTGATACTTTTAAATCAAATATTTCAGTAACTCGTCCACCACTGTAATCAACACAGAGTGAGAGGAAGGCTACATGGTTTTTGACGTGGATGTGTGGTGTTATGGTAGCTGCTGTGTCTCCTTGTTCCTCAAGGTGGACTACAATGCAGCCGACTGGCTGACCAAGAACATGGACCCTCTGAACGACAACGTGACCGCTCTGCTCAACAACTCCTCCAGCAACTTCATCCAGGAAATGTGGAAGGACGGTCAGTCTACTGTACATTCTGTACACTGTACACCACTGGTTCCCAAACAGTCGGCCCGGACCCGCTTGTGGGTCGCAGACACATTTTTATGGGTCTCTTATTAGTTTTTTTGTTTTCTACATTTTGTTTTTAATTATTATAAAAAACATTTAAAAAAAGCTTTCACAAAAGAATACCACATGAAATGATTTTTAAAATATATTTCTAAAGAAATTCCATAAATATAGCCGGTAATCCAGCCGGACAGCGTGTCGCGGGTTCGAGTCCGGAGTCCGACCTTCAAGACCTTCAGAGTCGATGACTCTGATGAAGACCGCATAGGTCGAAATCAGCTCAGTGGCCTTGTGGTTTGAGTGTCCGCCCTGAAACTGGCCGGGTCATACCAAAGACTGTAAAAATGGGACCCAATGCCTCCCTGCTTGACACTCAGCATCAATGGGTTGAATTGGGGGGGTCAAATCTACTAATCAAATTATTCCTGAGCACGGCACGGCTGCAGCTCACCGCTCCTTGGCTGCGGCTCACCGCTCCAAGAGATGGGTCATATGCGGAGAACAAATTTCACTGCGGAAACGTGTGTTACTAATCATACGACTTTGACTTTGACGTTAGTCGCTTTTGTATACTAGCACCTAATAAAAGGCCTCTCCTCCTTCGATATTCCATTACTGTTGCATGCATGTGTTCTAGTGGACCATGTGGTGGGTCTGGACACCCTGACTAAGATGATATTCTATTACTGTTGCATGCATAATGTTCTAGTGGACCATGTGGTAGGTCTGGACACCCTGACTAAGATGAAGGAGAGCTCCACCAGCCGCTCCAAGAAGGGAATGTTCCGCACGGTGGGCCAGCTCTACAAGGAGTCCCTGGCCAAGCTGATGACCACCCTGCACAACACCCAGCCCAACTTTGTCCGCTGCATCATCCCCAACCACGAGAAGAGGGTGAGAGGCTGACGTAGAAAGATTCAACTTATTTAATGTACTTACTGTACATTCCTGTTATTTCTAAGTTATATTGTGACGTTTAGACCATAGCCATAGCCTCATAACCTGCGGCTGCCTAAATGTTTGTACAATTTCTGTTAAAGATGAACTCTGAATTTCAGTGTAGGAGGACCAATACTTAGTTTAAACACATAATTTTTTCTGTTTCATGTTCTCTGAACTTGAACCTGTTTACTGAACCAGCAGTCGTTCTAGTGAGAACCAATGTTTGTGTTTCTCTCTGCTCTGGTTACTGTACAGGTTGTTGGGTTAAATCATAAACCTATCCATGCTCTGGTTACTGTACAGGTTGTTGGGTTAAATCATAACCCTATCCATGCTCTGGTTACTGTACAGGTTGTTGGGTTAAATCATAAACCTATCCATGCTCTGCTGGTCACTCACAGGCAGGCAAGATGGACGCCCACCTGGTGCTGGACCAGCTCAGATGTAACGGCGTGCTGGAGGGCATCCGAATCTGCAGACAGGGGTTCCCCAACCGCATCGTCTTCCAGGAGTTCAGGCAGAGGTCAGGGAACTGTGTGTGTGTGTGTGTGTGTGTGTGTGTGTGTGTGTGTGTGTGTGTGTGTGCTGTGTGTGTGCTGTGTGTGTGTGTGCGTGTGCGAAGCCTAATTCATCCAGTGTTAGTGCAGTGGTTTTGCTTACCGAAAGGACAGATCTACAAATGCGTCTTGGTGCGACGCTTTGTTTAGCTTGTGAATATGTTCTTTTTGGCAATCAACCCCTTGACGTGATGGACTATAATTTGAGCATGACTGTGCGTGTGTTTAGAGATCAGCAGCTTGTTGTTGTTGTCCCGGGTGCAGGTATGAGATCCTGGCTGCCAGCGCCATCCCCAAGGGCTTCATGGATGGCAAGCAGGCCTGCTCTCTCATGGTGAGTTGGATGGAGATGTTTTGCTCTGTAATGTCACCTGCGATCACACCCTAGCTGTCCTCTCTGCGTCCTGAACGACCCTCAGCTGGTCAAACAGATGACAACCAAATTCACGGGACATTGTTCAGCCGATTTATTGTTATTATACCATTTCTGAATTGATATTTATCCAGAACAGTCAGTGAACATTGACTGTCATCGTCATCACTGTAAATGTGCCAGTGTTGTTTGCTAAATGGGTCGTTTTCCACTGCCTGCCCTGGGCCAGATCTGTAATCAAATGAAGAAAAAAAATGGAATGTCCGTACACAATATAATTCTGCTCCCCGTCTTTATTTCAACCTATAAAACAACGTTTCGCCCCTTCAGGCTTTCTCAAGTTACATGGGTATGGCCTTGAAACCCTTAAATAGGTGGGAAATCAACTGGGTGTCGGTAAAATAAACCAATATAGTCCGGCAGCTTAAGGCCATATTTTAGCAAAATGTGGACGCGGCGGACAAAAGCGCCAAAGTTTTTCCACATGCTCTCCATAACCATATGTTTCATTTTGGAAGGGGGGCCACGTCATAAAGATGTCAGAAGGCGGCCATCTTTGCGTTCAAAGATGGACGCCATGTAATATCTATAAGTGCCGCTATCTCGGCTTCTAAGCCACTTGGAAGGTCAATCTTGGTGTCAAAATATATATTATCTGGGTCAAGGAATGCAATAAGGTCATTGAGAATATCACTAGATGTTTATTTGTGCCAATATCAAATAAATACGGTCATTCTAGCAACATATTTACATAATCTTCAACTTCAAATTATCTGTCACAATTACAACTGCAAAGAGCTGTGCAATTCCAGTGTGCCTTCTGACATGAGCATCTTGCACCACAACCCTTTTTACAACCGCACTTTACCAGTTCATTGCAGGCTTTTGACGCCATGGGTAGCGTGACCTGGTTGTCGACATCCAATGTCCATCCCCATCCTTCTGGACTGGGTGTTGGCTGCTGGGCCAGTTCAGACGTGGCCCAGATCCCAGACTGGTATACAACTCGCTTCACGTGCTGCAGCAGTGAATCTTGCGTTGGTGGAATGTGTTCCATCGTTTTGTTCTTCTGGCAGAACAATTCTCGCCGTGCTTCATTGACAGATTCCAAATCACTTGTTTTGTCATACATGATGACTGTACAATTTACAATTTACAATTTAGGCATTTAGCAGACGCTCTTAATCCAGAGCGACTTACATTAAGCAATAACAAAAGCATGGCATACATCACATATATAAAACGTAGTTATCATGAATCATGCGTAGACTAAGAACGTAACAGTGGAGTATCTATGTAAACTATACATACTATACTATACTATATAATATATTATACATGTGTACTATAAAGTGCTATGACTACATGAAGTGCAATTCTAGAGCTGTCTACGTAACAAGCTATAAGTCTGTAAAGCGCTCAAGAAGCTGAAAGTATTGGGCATCTATGGTCACATTAGTGTATGGATTTTCTGTCATGTAGGTGAAGGCCTGGGTGACCTCAGGGTAGGAATTCCAAGCCGCCCATGCTGACTTCTTCCCTTTCCCACCGAATGCTGATGTTGTGTCACAGCCTGTGTAACAGTGGAAGACCGGAAGTGCTGTGGACTTGTCTTTGCCCAGAGCATGGCAGATGGTGTTTATATGAACATTGGTGTAGTTTTTGCCAGTGCCAAAAGCGACCCAGATGTCTGCAGCTGGATACTTGGTGAGCAGGGCATGGAACTTACCGATGAGGATAACAACAACATCCATATCCACAGTGCGTATCAAGCAGGTAGAACAGCCATGTACCAGGGCATCAAGCAGGTGAATCACTATCCTGGTGTCTGCCTCTTCATGGTTACATGGCAGCATGTAGTGGCTAATGTCTGTGCCAACCACTGTGATGCCAGATGTAATGAAGACCAAAAACTACACCAATGTTCATATAAACACCATCTGCCATGCTCTGGGCAAAGACAAGTCCACAGCACTTCCGGTCTTCCACTGTTACACAGGCTGTGACACAACATCAGCATTCGGTGGGAAAGGGAAGAAGTCAGCATGGGCGGCTTGGAATTCCTACCCTGAGGTCACCCAGGCCTTCACCTACATGACAGAAAATCCATACACTAATGTGACCATAGATGCCCAACACTTTCAGCTTCTTGAGCGCTTTACAGTCATCATGTATGACAAAACAAGTGATTTGGAATCTGTCAAGGAAGCACGGCGAGAATGGTTCTGCCAGAAGAACAAAACGATGGAACACATTCCACCAACGCAAGATTCACTGCTGCAGCACGTGAAGCGAGTTGTATACCAGTCTGGGATCTGGGCCACGTCTGAACTGGCCCAGCAGCCAACACCCAGTCCAGAAGGATGGGGATGGACATTGGATGTCGACAACCAGGTCTGGCTTCCTGTGTGGAGCACTCTACCTATGGCGTCAAAAGCCTGCAATTAACTGGTAAAGTGCGGTTGTAAAAAGGGTTGTGGTGCAAGATGCTCATGTCAGAAGGCACACTGGAATTGCACACTCTTTGCAGTGACAGATAATTTGAAGTTGAAGATTATGTAAATATGTTGCTAGAATGACCGTATTTATTTGATATTGGCACAAATAAACATCTAGTGATATTCTCAATGACCTTATTGTATTCCTTGACCCAGATAATGTATATTTTGACACCAAGATTGACCTTCTAAGTGGCTTAGAAGCCGAGATAGCGGCACTTATAGATATTACATGGCGGCCATCTTTGAATGCCAAGATGGCCGCCTTCTGACATCTTGATGACGTGGCCCCCCTTCCAAAATTAAACGTATGGTTATGGAAAGCATGTGGAAAAAATTTGGCGCTTTTGTCCGCCGCGTCCACATAATTTCGCTAAGCTACCGGACTAATAGGCTGTATGTGGAGATCCACTCCTGACTCCAGAACCAGAATACAAATACATCAATTAAGGGGCCATACTCTCACTAAAATAGAGTCATTACTCTCATTAAAATACACTAAATACACCAAAACATATACAATCAATGTCACATACAAAATGAAATGAATACACAGAGATAATAGCGTGGCAGATCCGTATTCATGAGAAATGAGAAACCACCAACAATCAAAAACCCAATAAAAAAAGCTGAGTCTTAGAGAGACAAGATAACATTCACTGCTGCCAACCTGGCAGATGAGGACAGACACAGACCAAGCAGGCTGGTGTGGTTACACTTGAGCCATGCTTAAACATACAGTAGGTGACACTATGCTGTATAAACTAAAGAAGCATGTTCTAAGCATGTTCCAAGCTGTGGTCAGTCCCCCCGTTCAGAAACGTGAATCATCCTCTCCTCTCCTCTCCTCTCCTCTCCTCTCCTCTCCTCTCCTCTCCTCTCCTCTCCTCTCCTCTCCTCTCCTCTCCTCTCCTCTCCTCTCCTCACCTCTCCTCTCCTCTCCTCTCCTATCTCTCCTCTTCTCTATCTCTCTATCTCTCCTCTCCTCTATCTCTCCTATCCTCTATCTCTCCTCTATCTCTCCTCTCCTCTCCCAGGTGAAGCATCTGGAGTTGGACCCTAACCTGTACCGCATAGGTCAGAGTAAGATGTTCTTCAGGACCGGAGTTCTGGCCCAGCTGGAGGAGGAGAGAGACCTGAAGCTAACTGTGGTTATCATCGCCTTTCAGGCCCAGAGCAGGGGCTTCCTGGGCCGCAAGTAAGACACGCACGCACGCACGCACACACACACACACACACACACACACTCACACATTCACACTGTCCCATTCGCGGTGAATAACAACAGCACCTTGTAACAGCACATACCCAACATGACTTCCAAGTCGATTTCTTTATCAATTTCTTGCGTCGTCGTTCGAAAGCACTCACCACATACAGCCTATATGTGAAGGTTCCTCTATGTGTGTGTGTGTGTGTGGTCAGGGCGTTCAGTAAGCGCCAGCAGCAGCTGACAGCCATGAAGGTTCTACAGAGGAACTGTGCCTGCTACCTGGTACTGAAGAACTGGCAGTGGTGGAGGCTCTTCACCAAGGTGCGTGCGCGCAAACACACACACACACACACACACGCACACGCACACGCACACGCACACGCACACGCACACGCACACGCACACACACAAACAGAGGCACTTTGCCCAATAACACTCTTCATATGAACCCCGGGTCGGGTGAGCCTTCACACTGATTGGCTGCACGATGTGTCCGTCATCCAGGTGAAGCCACTG